>NC_041388.1:674194249-674254265 GCF_002162155.2 Triticum dicoccoides | reverse complement strand
CCCCCTGTTTTTTTCATATATTATATGCTTGTGTATATTGTTTATATTGCTTCTTTGTGTATATTATGTATATATGTCAGTATATATATTGTGTATATTGCTTCTTTTTAGATTTTTTTCATATATATGTTTGTATTTTGTATTTTGCTTTTTTATAAAAATGTATATATGTTTGTATGTTCTCTATGTATATATGTTCATATATGCAAAAGTTAGATTTAAATATTTAGAAAAGGATTATCTATATATGTTCTCTGATTTAGTACATTTTAGGTTAGTTTCATTTCTAGAAAAGTTTTATATATATAGGAGAGGAAAAAGGAAAATAAGAAGAGGAAAAAGGAGAAGAAGAGGAGAGGAAGAAAAGGAAGAGGAGAAGAAGAGGAGAGGAAGAAAAGGAAGAGGAGAAGAAGAAAGGAATAGAAGAGAAGAAGAAAAAATAGAAAAAAAATTCTATTTTTTCTTCTTCTCCTCTATTCCTTTCTTCTTCTCCTATTTTTTTCTTCTTTTTTTCTTCGATCTTCTCCTCTTTTTATTTCTTCTTCGTATTCTTATGTTTTATCGGGTCTGTCGTCGTCGATATACCCCTCCCGATAACTTCAACACGAGGGGGGGTCGATATACCCCCTCCCAGTAACTTCAACACGAGGGGGGGTCGATATACCCCCTCTCGATAACTTCAACACGAGGGGGGTCGATATATATACCACCTCCCGATAACTTCAACACGAGGGGGGGGTTTGATATACCCTAAATAGCAAGTATCGTCGGTGTGAGATACATGTGGTCGTCGGTGTCGGACAGTACATCCACGTCCCACAAGTGACGCGGGCACCGACCCGCGTCACTTGTGGGACGTGGATGTAGTGTTCGACACCGACAGCCACATGTATCTCACACCCACGATACTTGCTATTTAGGGTTTCCTCTACCGCTCGGCGACCCTCGACGACCCTCGTTCCCGATAAAAAAAAGAGGAAGAAGAAGAAAAAAAAGAGGAGAAGAAAGAATAAAGGAGTTCTTACTCCTCTATTCTTCCTTCTCCTCTTTTTTTTCTTCCTCTTCTTTTTTTATCCTTGAAGCCTTGTCGAGGCCACTCCAAACCCTAGAGAAGCAGCGTCGAGGCCACCCCAAACCCTAGAGAAGCAGCGTCGAGGCCACTAATTAATATTAGTTCTACGTTTGCCACTAATATATCCATCTGTCATGTTTGAATAATAATTGCCATGTTGTAAATATTTGTAGAAACTATGGACACCGCCTGAGACGGAGTACAAGAAGAGTTGTTGGGGGACAAAATTGCATGAGGAAGTGATGCCGTCTGCTCGTTGTTTCTCAATGACACCGATGGTCTGGAAGCAGCTGGCTATGATTATGATGCCTCCGGTGACCTAATGCCGGTGCAAGAAGGAGACCGTGAGGACGGCTCCGGTGACACAATGCCGGTGCAAGAAGGAGACCGTGATGACTTCTCCGGTGACCGAACCGAGTCCGGCCAGGTATATATATTAGTTAAGCTTCTTCTGACTAGCTAATTGATGCATTCATTGTTTTGGTATGTACACATATTAATTAAGTCTTTGTTCTTTTTTCTAGCCCTCCGGATCGAACACAACTTCGGTAAAGAGACGAGGCCCGAAGAAAAAGTTGAGCTCGGATGAAAAGTTTGAGATCATAGCAATCACGCCCGACGGCCAACCGATTGAACCCCTCCGGACAAAGAGCGCATTTGTTGCTCAGTGCGGGGTTTTGGTTAGGGACAAGATCCCGATCAGCATGCAGCAATGGTTAAAGCTGGCTACAGAAGACCCTGAGGTGTCTTATGTCAATGATATGCAGAAAAATGATCTTTGGACTGAGCTGAAGTCAAATTTCACCCTACCGCCAGAGGATGATCCGGAGAAGCCAGTTAAAGAGCAATTAATCAAGTCTTTTGCTCTTAAGGGGATGGCACAACTATTCAGCAGGTGGAAGAAAGAGCTAAATAAGTTTGTCGAAAATAAAGAGACACCAGAATTCAAGGGCAGATATGAGAAGATCAGATATCACTGGCCCGCATTTGTGGCCCACAAGACATCGGAAAAGAGTAAGAAGATGTCAGCGACAAACAAGAAAAATGCTGCGAAGAAGAAGCATCACCATCGCACGGGGTTAGGTGGCTACCTCGCAGCCTGGCCTAAGTGGGCCAAGATTGGGAATGATCTGATTGATAAAGGGATCGAACCAGAGACAATTAACTGGCCAGACCATTGCCGGACTTGGTTCTTCGGGGCTGGCGGAACCTAGGACCCTGTATCAGGGAAGTGCATTTGGACGGACGAGCAAATGGAAATACTAGTCAAGAGGCTTAAGCACTATATTGAAGCAGCGTAGCAAGGGACGTTCATTCTAGACAGAGAGAACGATGAGCTCACAATGGCCCTCGGGAATCCTGAGCACCCTGGACGGACACGAGGCATCCCAGGCTCCATTCCGTGGAAGGCTGGGTTTTCGGACGCAGGCGGTTACAAATGCCACGAGAGGAGGAAGAAAGTGGAGCGGACCCAACTGCAGGCGCTGCACGCTAGGGTACAAGCGATAGAGGAACGAGAAGCAAATCGCAGCAAACGAACTGCCGAAGCTTCCCCCAAAGCTACCCCGCAATCTCAGTGGAGAAGCAGCGTGGCTTCCACCGAGCTGCTTCAGCCGGAGCATGTCTTGACGGCTCCTGCCAGCTATCTCGTGGATGCTATCATGGAGTCTCAAAATTGCCACCTTATGACGCAATGGATTAATATGAAGGTCAAGGCGGTTGTTGGCTCTATTTTTCCTACTGAACCTGGCGCAACTTTTCGTTGCCGATCGATTCCAGAAGGATATGCTAGGGTGATGGTGGATGAAATAACGGAGGGATTTGAGGACCTCTAGCTTGACCACCCTACTGGTGAAGGGGAGACTCGGCTGGGTTCTGCTCTGAAGACTCCATGCCTATGGCGGAAGGAGCTCATCAACCTTCCGAACTAGACGCCTCCGCCTCCTCCTCCTCCGGCGAGTCAGGGCACTCCGCCTCCTCCACCACCTCCTCCTCCGGCGAGTGACGACCAGGGCACTCGGCCGGCTCCTTCTCTGGCGCGTGGCGGCACTCTGCCTCCTTCTCCGCCTGCGCCGGCGCACCCGAGCAGCTAGCCTCCTCCTTCTCCGCCTCGTCAGCAAGGGCGGAAGAGACCTGCCACCGCTCCGGCTGCTCTGACACGTCGTAGTCCTTATCCTCTGCCTCGTAAGCAAGTAAAGAAGACAACTGCTCTGTCTGCTCTTCCGGCGTCTAGCAGTACAGCCAGAGGCGGGAGGACATACAGATTCGGTCCTTCTCTGAAGACTCCAAAGAAGTTACCATACGAGAGGACCCCGGAGGAGAACGCCGAGATCGCGCGAGAAGAAGTGAGGAACTTCTTTGAAGGGGTGAAAGCAAAGAAACATCCACCTCCGGAGGATAAGGTAGATCCGGTGAAAGCGAAGCGCACTCTGGCTGCCTTGACAAAACCACCCAAGTCTCCGCCGAAAGGAAACTATGAGCGCATTATTGGAAAGGAATTTGCTGAAGCGGAGCGGTCGGGAAGTACTGTCCGTGATCAAAGGCTGAAAGAACGACAAGCTGGGAAACATAATATTATCGGTCGAACCATAATGACAACATACGTCATTCCCTTTGTCATCGGTATGTTACTTGCCCGAGATTCGATCGTTGGTATCTTCATACCTAGTTCAATCTCGTTACCGGCAAGTCTCTTTACTCGTTCTGTAATGCATCATCCCGCAACTCACTCATTGGTTACATTGCTTGCAAGGCTTATCATGATGTGCATTACTGAGAGGGTGTCAGGACCCCAATTCTAAGTCACACCGATCTAGCCTGTAACACCTCATATCACTTTGCAGCCTCACGCATGGTATTCCCATGGGTGTCGCCTTACCATGGCCCGGGACCGTTTGCGCCTTTTGGCTCACGTATATGATAGTGTCGCTAGCATCCATATGGCAGAGAACCCGGGCCGACATGACTAGTCGTGAACCCAAAGTGGCACTAACTTACGGGGACAGGCATACATGAATCAACATCGAGCATGTCGGCCAGCAGCGTGTGAATCCAGGCTGTACCACTGGGCTAACAGGACTCCGGGAACCCGGGCTGTAGCAGGCTAGGCAGGACTCCGGATGTCACCGTGTGACATTTCCCCGAAGGGACAGACACAGGAACGAAGTGAATCACATGCCGGCCAGTCAAGTGTTCGGGAGCAGTAGTGCTGGGCTAGCAGGACTCCGGTGAACCGGGCTGTAGCGGACTACTATGGCTCATGTCAGCACAAGGCTACATTTCCCCATAAGAGAGGCTACCAAGGATAAACAATTAGGTCGTCGGATGCCACACATACCAAGCATTTCAATCATACACACAATATGTGCAATACAACATGGCATCACAATAAGACTCTACGACTCAGAGTATTTATTCCTTAGGCTCCGAAGAGCCAGATATTACAAACATGGATCTAATGACCCAGCATTCAAGTCATACAAGCAACAAGCACAAGCGGAAGCTTAACTTGTCTGAGTACAGACAACTACAAATGAAAAAGGCTGAGAAGCCTGACTATCTACAAGACCCTGCCGAGGGCACAAGATCGTAGCTGAGGTATGAAGCTAAACGTCAAAGTCCACACGGGACTTCTAGCGAGTCTGACGTCTCTCTGCAAAACATAAAATAGGCAAACTTGAGTACAAATGTACCCAGCAAGACTTACATCAGAACTAACTACATATGTATCGGTATCAACAAAGGGGGTGGTGGAGTTTAACTGCAGCAAGCCAGCTTTGACTCAGTGGCTAACCTGAACTACGACTGCAAGTAACACATTGAGGTGGCGCACACGAGTGCACATATTCACCATGTCAATACACCACTATGGATCCGCTCCCGTCTCCCCACGAGAACGCCATCCATAGCACTCACGCTTATCTCGCGCATTTTAGAGTATCCACTTTCACTTGTCTATGTACTATGCAAGGGGTCCAAGTTTCCATATCCGAGGAATCCAGCTATTCGAATAGATAGTGATAACCCTGCAGGGGTGTACTTCTTCACACACGCTCTCGCCACTTACCACCATGTACACATCGTGTATCTCGGCTACCTTCAAGCGGAAGCCTGGCGAGGGAGTTGGCCATCACCTGACTAACCAACAAGTCTCTAGTCCAGGTTTATCGCCTATTCGGGTTCCATCCGCAAGGAGATCCGGCCGAGGTGTCGCTCATGGCCCCAAACGATGTGAGCAGGGTTCCCAAGCCCACCATCCGGGTTCCACTTGGTACACCGGGCCACTGTGCCTAGTCTATCCGAAGCCCACCTGTACCGGGTGCCACTTGGTAGACTACTAACACTACCTACAAACACCAGAAACTAGTTGCAACTCCTAGATAGAGAGCAGGTCGATTAATAAGTCAAGAGAGCTTGGAGCGCCCGGAGCCCAATGTGTGGTAGTAACTATTCATGGATCACAAACACAGAACTCAGTTCCTGAGGATGGCTGTAATGAGACAACCCACCATGTACTCCTACATGGCCTCTCAGCGCTACCTTTACCAAATCGTGTTCACACACTTAGCTCCCAACGGTAGGACATGTTCACCACGTTCCAATTCATTCCCGATAAATCAGACCTGACTCAATGCTAAGCAGTAGCAGGCATGACAACAAGCATGAATGAGTAGGCACATCAGGGCTCAACCAACTCCTACTCATGCTAGTGGGTTTCATCTATTTACTGTGGCAATGACAGGTCATGCAGAGGAAAGGGGTTCAACTACCGCAGCATGAAACAGTTAAATCGTTGTTGTCCTAATACAATAAAAGAGAGCAGGAGCGAGAGAGTGGGGTTATATTGTAATGAACAAGGGGGTTTTGCTTGCCTGGCACTTCTGAATATAGTATAGCTCTTCATGGGTGTCATTGATCACATCGTCGGAAACATCGTCTACTAAGAGGGGGCAATTACCGGCAAACAAGGAAGAATACAATCAATGCAATGCAACAATATGATGCATGATCATGACATGGCAATATGCTGTGATTTGGGCTAATGCAACATAAAGTCATTTTAATTGAAGTGGAATTCAAAACTACATCAAATTCCAACTCCAAACCTATTTTGAAATTTGCCCTTATCATGGTTCATTCTAAACAGTGAGGTCAACTTGCTCAAATATGCATGAAAATGACATAAACAGATTCTTTGTATTTTTCTGATAATTTTTCATATATAAATTATTTCATTCTGAGTTATGGTTGAATTTATATGAATTTTTGAAGTTTATACTATTTTCTGGAATTTCTAATTATTTCTGATTTATTTTAATTCCAAAAAAAGCTTTACTGCATCAGCACTACGTCAAGGTGATGTCAGCAGGTTAACTAGACGGGTCCTGGTTAAACCTGACTAGTGGGGTCCACTGGTAAGTGACACAATGCTGCCCAGGGTCAATGACAGGTGGGTCTGGTCAATGGCCATGTCAGCAAAGTCAACCTGACGTGTGGGCCCAGTGGATTAGTCTAAGTTAAACAGGGAATAAATGTCGGGGATTAATTAGGGCGTGGCCCATCCATCAGTGGCACAAGGGTTAAGCTAACCGCGGGGTTAGTGGCTAAACTAACCTGCCACGTCACTAACCAGCGTTTAACCGCCGGCGCTAACAGAACGCGGCGGCGCTCCTCGTCCGGCCATCTCCGGTGACGGGAGCTTGCGTGGCTGGGCTCTATGGACACGTTGCGGTGAGGCGCATCTAGTGGATCATGCGGGGCGAGCTAGGGTGGTCAGTGGCAGCGACGGTAGCGAGCTGGGCGGCTGCTGGAGCTCGGACATCGACGAAACCGACGATGCAGTGTGCGGAGAAGCTAGCAGTTAGCACCTACGTGTTCCTCGCGTGCGCACGAGGCCAACGGACATATGCCGGGACCAAATGTTCACCGGAAGGACGCTGGCGTCGAGCTCATGCAGCGGAGCATCTCGGATCTGGTGGAGGCGGCGGCTAGAGGAAGGGGTTGACCGCGGGGAGAGGGGGAAAATTCTCAGGGGCTCACTGCGGTGCCTTAGGGATGGCCAGCGTGCTTGGGGCAGCTCGGACGGCGGTGAGTCAACGATGGAGATCCGCGACGGCTGATGATGAAGAAGAGGTCGGGGCGGCACTCCGAGGCCTTCCGGTCGCATGGACCGGCGGGGACGGCTTAGGGGTAGACGTCGATGCTCGTGGACTAGTCGGAGAGGTGAGGGGAAGGCAGTGGCTGCGGTGGTCCACGGCGGCGCTCTCGAGCACGCTCAGAAGAGGAAGCAGAGGAGGGGATAGAGGTCGACAGAGAGCAGAGAGCGAGGAGAGAGACAAAGAGGGCTGCGGGGCGTCTCCAGACGCGTCGGGGGCGCCTCGGTGGCAAGCAGGAGGTGGCCAGGGTGGCGTCGGCGCTCCCCACCGAGCTGCTTCGGCGCGAGGGGGAGGAAGACGACAGAGTGGAGGAGGTGGGCTGGGCCGGCCAGCTCAGATGGGCCGCTAGGTGGGCTAGAGCGCCAGGTAAGTGCCCAGGTAAGTTTCTCTCTTTTCCTATTTTGTTTTCTTTTCTATTTCTGTAATTTTGTTTCTGATTTAGTAAAAATAATAAATCACTTTATAAGATCCTGAAAACTTTTGTGGCCACTATCTGATTTAAACCAGAGGCCCTCACTAAGTTTCAGAATATTTGGAGCTACCAAATATTTTATAGGTATTTATAGCTCCACTTCAAATACAATAAGATTTAATTCAAAGACCATAAACGCCTTGGAAAAATGTACATGACCTGTGGTAAAGGTTTTAACCTCTTTCCATAAATAATGAACATTTTTGAAGGGCATTTTGGATTCATTGGAAATATTTTTATTTTGATCCTAGTTGCATTTCATTTGGTGCTAGGGTTTGGACATCCCCATTTCAGGTTTAAGAAAATTTAAACATGATGCAACAACCAAGACTAGTCCACAACAAGGCTGAAGCTAGGGTTGTGACAACTCACCCCCACTAAACAAGAATCTCGTCCCGAGATTCAAGACGTGAGGTAAGAAGACAGAGGGGTCACAAATCTAATGCAATCTTCATGATCCAAGTGCTCTTCTCGAATATATTGATCCACTGCATCATATTGATCTTGACGTCTTTGCTTTCGGGATCTTCATCCAACATGATGATGACGGAAAGAAACTCTACCGAAATTGATCTTCTCGAAGATCGAGCAACTCACGATCAACTTATGGGGTGAGATGTAGGAACATCTCTCGAGCTGAGACACAAAACACATATCGAGAGGGGAGGAAAGAAACAGACGACGAGGTTTCAATTTGGCAGGCTACAATTCCACACTTGAATAAGATGGAGCATGAATTTTCAAAGTAGCAAGGAGATAATTGCCATGATTTCATAACGTGATACCTTAAGGAAGGTGACTCGTAGAATTATTCCGTTAAGTGGCAAAAAGAATTACTTTTGATACAAGATCATTGAAACTCTTTATACTAGCCTAAGGCAATCAAAATCGATCATTTGAAGGAGTCGGAAAAGGATGGCATACTCAGACTAGAATGGATAATGTAGACTACCTTGTTGAAGACAACGCAATGAGTGATTTTTGCTTATCACCAGAAATGGATGGGACCCACGGTAGGACCACTTTAAAGATGATCCTAATCAGTAATTACTAAGAAGGGTAGTCCATAGTAGGATGACACAATGGCGGTGCAAGCTGGGAACAAAATGCAAATACTGGGAATGATTCTAGTAACTGGTGAGAAACCCAACAGTAGAGAGAGATTCCACTATTGGAAAGGTTATAGCATAACCGAGGAAACTGAGAGCGGATCCCAATTAATGCAGACGATAAATCCTGGTGAGTGCGTATGCTCTCAAGAACTTGAGCATTCCCATATTCAACAAGTTTCACCAATATCGATGTTAAGGACCATGGTAACACAACATACTACCATGATGAACGGTGATGGAGGATATAGATGCAAGGAGAACATCACTTTCTCCGATTTTCCCTTAGCAATGCCAAAGGATCAAAATCTGGATGATCGACCGAGAGACATTTAGCACTCCGCTTCTAATGTTCTCCTTGATGTGCTAGAGTAACCCATTTTTGATATGGTTTGGTATCTAGAACACCAAGTAAAAGGTTGGACTTCGGGAACACAAAAATCCATAAGGAACAACTATTGGAATAAATTCTACGAGATCCTTATGGGGAGGTGGCCAACTTCTTCAAGCAAGATACTACAATAATAGGTCTTCTGGTTGGGTGTGTTGGCCACGAGATCCACTCCACCGGTTACCACGAGACCAATAATATAACTCTTGGGAAACGTTCCAACCATCATATCTGCCTGAGATTCAGATCTAGTTGGTAACAGGATATTCCAGACTCATTGAGTCTAGAAGAAAATGAAAGTTTACAACACAATTCAACGAGATGGCGTTGCGAGATTCTCGGAAAATGGACTATGGTAGTAAGCTCCAAAACATGAGCTGGTTCTGCTAAACACACGTGAACATGCTATCCTAGACAAGCATGACCACGTAGTAGTCTTATAATAAAACACTATCGAGTTCAGGTGGGCAACCATCATCGAGGATATCGAAGTCCTTATATAAGCCCCGGTCTTAAGAAGGAGCTTCTTTTTCTTGAACAAATTAATCAGTGGCTTGGGGTGCTAGGGAATACGTATGGAGTGGAGGTAATTAATCTACCAAACCATAGAATACTTTGCACGTATGCATGACTAAATTGGGACGATTCTAGGAGAAACAAAACAAACCTTTCTCAAATCCATGGCGGCAACTTACACCTAATTCACGTGAACTTGGAGAAAGTCACTTCTTTCACCAAAACATATACCTCATGAGCGGAACACGAAGGCAATGCTTACAAAGTTTCCAACACTAGCTCAATGTTCAACATGAATCATGGAGGAGACAAGATGCTGCTGATGGGCTGAACAACAACTCATCGTAATTTCCATATCACTAGAATTCCACCATTATGTGAACAATATGATAGTATTGGTCAGACCAAAAGATGTAATGGTGTATGCTCGGGGAATCAACCACGAGTAAGACAACATCACGAATATCGTTGGTTCTGATTTGATTTGAAGATAGCCCATACTCAAATCAAAGGATTGATAAGACAATAGGTCCAACAACTGATCACAGGGACCAATCGATGAAGATATCATGTTTCTTCAACACACAATACACAAGAGTATCCCTTTGGAACGAACTAAGTTAGGCAAGCTTTTATCTTCCAACTCTCCAAGTTGTTCTCTAGTTCAACTAACTAGCTCAGGGATATCCAACACAGGTTCTTGGAGAAGGGGTGGTTTATAGGGAAATCATCATGATCACGAGCTCAACATAACAGTCAGGGGAAAACCTGGTAAGACTTTTGAGAAGATATCCGGAAAATCACGAACCACTGATATGTCTCTAAGCTCGAGAACAATCTTGCTTTTCAAGGCAAGACGACATGATCAGAAAAGCAAGGGATTCAATCCTAGCTCAAAGATCGAAGGGTACACCAGGAAAATGGTCTAGGTAGCACAATCTATCTTAGAATCATGATTCCATAACCAACACGCTAAGAATGAGGTTATTGTCCATTCACCACCAAGCAATGGGGTTGCTAGGAGTATTGATTTCACACCTCACGGTTCACTTGTCCGTATTCCGGTTGCAACAACAGGGAACCAGGGAACAAATGATGATGGCGAGAAGTATCACTCTATCAAGAATTCATAAGAGTTGGTGAAATCCTCATGACATTTCTGACATCAAGAGGGCAATACTTCAAGGTAGAACAGAATCAAAAGCTGGATTGGCATTTTGATCTACGATACAACTGCTTTGACCCAATCCAAGAAATGGACGAGGTTCTGGAGTTTATTTCTTCTAGTCATTCTGAACTAGAACGGCTTGACAGGCCACAAGAATAATTGGCATCGATGAACACGAATGCACTACTACTCCTGACCATCAATTGAAACAAGAGGGTCAGAATACAACTAAAAAGGAACAACTCAAAGGAACATATAATTCTTTTAAGTTGTAGATGCATCGGTTAGCATGTTGAATAAATTCAACATGTTTCTTCCGGATTACCCATGCAGAAAGGTAGGACTGGCAGAGTCTCGACCATAATGGAGAACTCATCAAGAGCACTCTGGTTGTGAACTTTTGGTTCAAAAGAACTTCTGCCATAAGCAGTTCATGATATTGGGAAGAAGGAAATACCACGGACCTCGAGCACTATCGCAAAGGGTTACTAATATCCTAAAGGAACTAGCAACACTATCAACAGGAAGTGAGTAGAGTGATTCTTGGGTCAAGAACCCACGAGTAGAATACCTACTACTAACTAGCATCATGGGATGCTTTCAAGAATGATGGCCAGAATCATCACACTAGGGATACGAAAACATTGCTAAATTCTCGAGGACACCTAGGGTCATAATACTAACTCCAACATACATGTCAAGGCAACGGAGTTCCTCAACACACCGATTAGTGTGCTTAATCTGGCCCAAAATACAACGGGAACATGGAGGAAAGATTTTCAAGTGCATCAGACTATTTAGAAACCTGGGATGACTCGGACAGCATAACGGCTGTAAATGCTCAAAAAGATTTGAGACATCCTGCAAAAATGGTGGCATAACCACTCAACATCACAATATCAAGGTTCCAAGACCAACTATGAACATACGGAAGTAGTAAAAACTGAACTGAGGCTTGAACTCAACAATCCTAGGCAACTACGGTTTAGTAACACGTCATCCTGAGAGATAGAAGAGAAGCCTAGTTCTTAACCCCGTAGAAAAGATAAGATGACTCAGATCAGGAGGTCATGAGGATAAGGAGTAAAAGAGCCTTACGTTCCCATCCACAATCAATTCCCTTATATAGCTAAAGCATTTATAGACACCACTTCGACCAGCTTGGCTTGGTAATCCTATAGGCAGTTAGGCTCTGATACCAGAGCTGTTAGGACCCCGATTCTAAGTCACACCGATCTAGCCTGTAACACCTCATATCACTTTGCGGCCTCATGCACGGTATTCCCACGGATGTCACCTTACCATGGCCCGGGACCGTTTGCGCCTTTTGTTGGGGAACGTAGTAATAATTCAAAATTTTCCTACGTGTCACCAAGATCAATCTATGGAGTCATCTAGCAACGAGGGAGGAGTGGATCTACATACCCTTGTAGATCGCGCGCGGAAGCGTTCAAGAGAACGGGGTTGATGGAGTCGTACTCGTCGTGATCCAAATCACCGATGATCCTGGCGCCGAACAGACGACACCTCCGTGTTCAACACACGTACGGAGCAGCGATGTCTCCTCCTTCTTGATCTAGCAAGGGGGAGGAGAGGTTGATGGAGATCCAGCAGCACGACGGCGTGGTGGTGGAAGCAGCGGGATTCCAACAGGGCTTCGCCAAGCGCTGCGGGAGGAGGGAGATGTGTCATGGGAGGGAGAGGGAGGCGCCAGGGCTCAGGTGTTGCTGCCCTCCCTTCCCCCACTATATATAGGGCCAAGGGAGAGGGGGGCGCAGCCTTTGGCCCTTCCACCAAGGAAGGGTGCGGCCAGGGAGGAGTCCCTCCACCCCAAGGCACCTCGGAGGTGCCTTCCCCTTTTAGGACTCTTCCTTTTCCTTGACTCTTGGCGCATGGGCCTCTTGGGGCTGGTGCCCTTGGCCCATATAGGCCAAGGCACACCCCCTACAGCCCATGTGCCCCCCCAGGGCAGGTGGCCCCACCCGGTGGACCCCCGGGACCCTTTCGGCACTCCCGGTACAATACCGATAATGCCCGAAACTTTTCCGGCGACCAAAACAAGACTTCCCATATATAAATCTTTACCTCCGGACCATTCCGGAACTTCTTGTGACGTCTGGGATCTCATCCGGGACTCCGAACAACTTTCGGGTTACCGCATACTAATATCTCTATAACCCTAGCGTCACCGAACCTTAAGTGTGTAGACCCTACGGGTTCGGGAGACATGCAGACATGACCGAGATGACTCTTCGGTCAATAACCAACAGCGGGATCTAGATACCCATGTTAGCTCCCACATGTTCCACGATGATCTCATCGGATGAACCACGATGTCAAGGACTTAATCAATCCCGTATACAATTCCCTTTGTCTAGCGGTATGATACTTGCCCGAGATTCGATCGTCGGTATCCCGATACCTTGTTCAATCTCGTTACCGGCAAGTCTCTTTACTCGTTTTGTAACACATCATCCCGTGATCAACTCCTTGATCACATTGTGCACATTATGATGATGTCCTATCGAGTGGGCCCAGAGATACCTCTCCGTTTACACGGAGTGACAAATCCCAGTCTCGATTCGTGCCAACCCAACAGACACTTTTGGAGATACCTGTAGTGTACCTTTATAGCCACCTAGTTACGTTGTGACGTTTGGCACACCCAAAGCACTCCTACGGTATCCGGGAGTTGCACAATCTCATGGTCTAAGGAAATGATACTTGACATTAGAAAAGCTTTAGCATACGAACTACATGATCTTGTGCTATGCTTAGGATTGGGTCTTTGTCCATCACATCATTGTCCTAATGATGTGATCCTGTTATCAATGACATCCAATGTCCATGGTCAGGAAACCGTAACCATCTATTGATCAACGAGCTAGTCAACTAGAGGCTTACTAGGGACATGGTGTTGTCTATGTATCCACACATGTATCTGAGTTTCCTATCAATACAATTCTAGCATGGATAATAAACGATTATCATGAACAAGGAAATATAATAATAACTAATTTATTATTGCCTCTAGGGCATATTTCCAACAGTCTCCCACTTGCACTAGAGTCAATAATCTAGTTCACATCGTCATGTGATTAACACTCACAGGTCACATCGCCATGTGACCAACATCCAAAGAGTTTACTAGTGTCACTAAACTAGTTCACATCATCATGTGATTAAGACTCAATGAGTTCTGGGTTTGATCATGTTTTGCTTGTGAGAGAGGTTTTAGTCAATGGGTCTGCAACATTCAGATCCGTATGTACTTCGCAAATCTCTTTGTCATCTCCTAGATGCAGCTACCACATTCTATTTGGAGCTATTCCAAATAACTGTTCTACTATACGAATCCAGTTTACTACTCAGAATAATCTGGATTAGTGTCAAAGTTTGCATCGGCGTAACCCTTTACGACGAATTCTTTTACCACCTCCATAATCGAGAAAATTCCTTAGTCCACTAGTTACTAAGGATAACTTTGACCGTTGTCCTGTGATCCATTCTTGGATCACTCTTGTACCCCTTGACTGACTCATGGCAAGGCACATTTCAGGTGCGGTACACAGCATAGCATACTGTAGAGCCTATGTCTTAAGCATAGGGGACGACCTTCGTCCTTTCTCTCTATTCTGCCGTGGTCGAGCTTTAAGTCTTAACTTCATACCTTACAACTCAGGCAAGAACTCCTTCTTTGACTGATCCATCTTGAACACCTTCAAGATCATGTCAAGGTATGTGCTCATTTGAAAGTACCATTAAGCGTTTTGATCTATCCTTATAGATCTTGATGCTCAATGTTCAAGTAGCTTAATCCAGGCTTTCCATTGAAAAACACTTTCCAAATAACCCTATATGCTTTCCAGAAATTATACGTCATTTATGATCAACAATATGTCAACAACATATATTTATCAGAAATTCTATAGTGCTCCCACTCACTTCTTTGGAAATACAAGTTTCTCATAAACTTTGTATACACCCAAAACTTTGATCATCTTATCAAAGCATACATTCCAACTCCGAGATGCTTACTCCAGTCCTTAGAAGGATTGCTGGAGCTTTGCATACTTATTAGCATCTTTCAGGATTAACAAAACCTTCCGGTTGTATCACATACAACCTTTCCTCAAAAATCGTCGAGGAAACAATGGTTTTTGGCATCCTATCTGCAAGATTTCACAAATAATGCAGTAATTGCTAATATAATTCCAACAGACTCTTAGCATCCCTACGAGTGAGAAAGTCTCATCGCAGTCAACTCCTTGAACTTGTCGGAAAACATCTTAATGACAAGTCGAGCTTTCTTAATGGTGACATTTACCATCATTGTCCGTCTTCCTTTTAAAATCCATCTGCACTCAACAGCCTTACGACCATCGAGCTGTTCTGCCAAAGTCTACACTTTGTTTTCATACATGGATCCTCTCTCGGATTTTATGGCCTCGAGCCATTTATCGAAATCCGGGCCCACCATCGCTTCTCCATAGCTCGTAGGTTCATTGTTGTCTAGCAACATGACTTCCAAGACAGGATTACGTACCACTCTGAAGTAGTACGCATCCTTGTCATCCCACGAGGTTTGGTAGTCACTTGATCTGAAGTTTCATGATCACTATCATAAGCTTCCACTTCAATTGGTGTAGGTGCCACAGGAACAACTTCCTGTGCCCTGCCACACACTAGTTGAAGAGACGGTTCAATAACCTCATCAAGTCTCTACCATCCTCCCACTCAATTGTTTCGAGAGAAACTTTTCCTCAAGAAAGGACCCGATTCTAGAAACAATCCCTTATTGCTTTCGAATCTGAGACAGGAGGTATACGCAACTATTTTGGGTGTCCTATGAAGATGCATTTATCCGCTTTGGGTTCGAGCTTATCAGCCTGAAACTTTTTCACATAAGCGTCGCAGCCCCAAACTTTTAAGAAATGACAGCTTAGGTTTCTCTAAACCATAGTTCATATGGTGTCATCTCATCGGAATTACATGGTGCCCTATTTAAAGTGAATGTGGTTGTCTCTAATGCCTAACCCATAAACTATCGTGGTAATTCGATAAGAGACATCATGGTATGCATCATATCCAATAGGGTGCAGTTATGATGTTCGGACACACCATCACACTACGGTGTTCCAGGCTGTATTAGTTGTGAAATAATTTCCACAATGTCTTAATTCTGTGCCAAACTCGTAATTCAGATATTCATCTCTATGATCATATCATAGATATTTTATCCTCTTGTCACGACGATCTTTCAACTTCACCCTGAAATTACTTGAACCTTTCAATAATTCAGACTCGTGATTCATCAAGTAAATATAGTCAACATCTACTCAAATCATCTGTGAAGTAAGAACATAATGATATCCACTACATGCCTCAGCACTCATTGGATTGCACACATCAAAATGTATTACTTCCAACAAGTTGCTTTCTACTTCCATTTTACTGAAAACGAGGCTTTCAGTCATCTTTCCCATGTGGTATGATTTGCATGTCTCAAGTGATTCAAAATCAAGTGAGTCCAAACGGTCCATTTGCATGGAGTTTCTTCATGCATATACACCAATAGACATGGTTCGCATGTCTCAAACTTTTCAAAAACGAGTGAGCCCAAAGATCCATCAACATGGAGCTTCTTCATGCGTTTTATACCGATATGACTTACATGGCAGTGCCACAAGTAGGTGGTACTATCATTACTATCTTATATCTTTTGGCATGAACATGTGTATCACTACGATCAAGATTCAATAAACCATTCATTTTAGGTGCAAGACCATTGAAGGTATTATTCAAATAAACAGAGTAACCATTATTCTCCTTAAATGAATAACCGTATTGCGATAGACATAATCCAATCATGTCTATGCTCAACGCAAACACCAATCTCGTTGGTAGAGGGAGCGTACGATATTTGATCAACCTTGGAAATACTTCCAACACATATCGTCATCTCACCTTTTAGCTAGTCTCCGTTTATTCCGTAGCTTTTATTTCGAGTTACTAACACTTAGTAACCGAACCGGTATCTTATACCCTGGTGCTACTAGGAGTACTAGTAAAGTACACATTAACACAACGTATATCCAATATACTTCTACCGACCTTTCCAGCCTTCTCATCTACCAAGTATCTAGGGTAATTCTGCTCCAGTGGCTGTTCCCCTTATTACAGAAGCACTTAGTCTCGGGTTTGGGTTCAATTTTGGGTTTCTTCATTAGAGCAGCAGCTGATTTGCTGTTTCATGAAGCATCCCTTTTTGCCCTTGCCCTTCTTGAAACTAGTGGTTTCACCAACCATCAACAATTGATGCTCCTTCTTGATTTCTACTTTTGTGGTGTCAAACATCGCGAATATCTCAAGGATCATCATATATGTCCCTGATACATTATAGTTCATCATGAAGCTCTAGCAGCTTGGTGGTAATGACTTCGGAGAAACATCAATATCTCATCTGGAAGATCAACTCCCACTTGATTCAAATGATTGTTGTACTCAGACAATCTGAGCACAAGCTCAACAATTGAGCTTTTCTCCTTAGTTTGTAGGCTAAGAAAATCATCGGAGGTCTTATACCTCTTGACGTGGGCACGAGCCTGAAATCCCAATTTAAGCCCTCGAAACATCTCATATGTTTCGCGACGTTTCAAAACATCTTCGGTGCCTCAACTCTAAACCGTTTAACTGGACTATCACGTAGTTATCAAAAATGTGTATGTCAGATGTTCGCAACATCCACAGACAACGTTCGAGGTTCAGCACACTGAGCGGTGCATTAAGGACATAAGCCTTCTATGAAGCAATGAGGACAAACCTCAGTTTACGGACCTAGTCCGCATAATTACTACTATCAACTTTCAAGTAAATTTTCTCTAGGAACATATCTAAACAGTAGAACTGAAGCGCGAGCTACGACCTAATTTGCGAAGACCTTTTGACTATGTTCAGGATAATTAAGTTCATCTTATGAACTCCCACTCAGATAGACATCCCTCTAGTCATCTAAGTGATTACATGATCCGAGTCAATTAGGCCGTGTCCGATCATCACGTGAGACGGACTAGTCATCATCGGTGAACATCTTCATGTTGATCGTATCTGCCATACGACTCATGCTCGACCTTTCGGTCTCTTGTGTTCCGAGGCCATGTCTGTACATGCTAGGCTCGTCAAGTCAACCTAAGTGTTTTGCATGTGTTCCGAGGCCATGTCTGTACATGCTAGGCTCGTCAACACCCGTTGTATTTGAACGTAAGAATCTATCACACCCGATCATCACGTGGTGCTTCGAAACGACGAACTTTCGCAACGGTGCACAGTTAGGGGTAACACTTTCTTGAAATTTTAATGAGAGATCATCTTATTTACTACCATCGTTCTAAGCAAATAAGATGTATAAACATGATAAACATCACATGCAATCAAATAGTGACATGATATGGCCAATATCATATTGCTCCTTTTGATCTTCATCCTCGGGGCTCCATGATCATCATAATCACCGGCATGACACCATGATCTCCATCATCATGATCTCCATCATCGTGTCTCCATGAAGCTGCCTCGCCAACTATTACTTCTACTACTACATCTAACGCTTAGCAATAAAGTAAAGTAATTACATGACGTTTATGTTGACACGCAGGTCATAAATAAATTAAGACAACTCCTATGGCTCCTGCCGGTTGTCATACTCATCGACATGCAAGTCGTGATTCCTATTACAAGAACATGATCATCTCATACATCACATATATCATTCATCACATCCTTTGGCCATATCACATCACATAGCATACCCTGCAAAAACAAGTTAGACGTCCTCTAATTGTTGTTTGCATGTTTTACGTGGCTGCTATGGGTTTCTAGCAAGAACGTTTATTACCTACGCAAACACCACAACATGATATGCCAATTGCTATTTACCCTTCATAAGGACCCTTTTCATCGAATCCGATCCGACTGAAGTGGGAGAGACAGACACCCGCTAGCCACTTTATGCAACTAGTGCATGTCAGTCGGTGGAACCAGTCTCACGTAAGAGTACGTGTAAGGTTGGTCCGGGCCGCTTCATCCCACAATGCCACCGAATCAAGATTGGACTAGTAACGGTAAGCATATTGAACAAAATCAGCGCCCACAACTACTTTGTGTTCTACTCGTGCATAGAAACTACGCATAGACCTAGCTCATGATGCCACTATTGGGGAACATAGTAATAATTCAAAATTTTCCTACGTGTCACCAAGATCAATCTATGGAGTCATCTAGCAATGAGGGAGGAGTGGATCTACATACCCATGTAGATCGCGCGCGGAAGCGTTCAAGAGAACGGGGTTGATGGAGTCGTACTCGTCGTGATCCAAATCACCGATGATCCTGGCGCCGAACGGACAGCACCTCCACGTTCAACACACGTACGGAGCAGCGATGTCTCCTCCTTCTTGATCCAGCAAGGGGGGAGGAGAGGTTGATGGAGATCCAGCAGCACGACGGCATGGTGGTGGAAGCAGCGGGATTCCAACAGGGCTTCGCCAAGCGCTGCGGGAGGAGGGAGATGTGTCATGGGAGGGAGAGGGAGGCGCCAGGGCTCAGGTGTTGCTACCCTCCCTTCCCCCACTATATATAGGGCCAAGGGAGAGGGGGGGCGCAGCCTTTGGCCCTTCCTCCAAGGAAGGGTGCGGCCAGGGAGGAGTCCCTCCTCCCCAAGGCACCTCGGAGGTGCCTTCCCCTTTTAGGACTCTTCCTTTTCCTTGACTCTTGGCGCATGGGCCTCTTGGGGCTGGTGCCCTTGGCCCATATAGGCCAAGGCGCACCCCCTACAGCCCATGTGGCCCCCCAGGGCAGGTGGCCCCACCCGGTGGACCCCCGGGACCCTTTCGGCACTCCCGGTACAATACCGATAATGCGCGAAACTTTTCCAGCGACCAAAACAAGACTTCCCATATATAAATCTTTACCTCCGGACCATTCCGGAACTCCTCGTGACGTCCGGGATCTCATCCGGGACTCCGAACAACTTTCGGGTTACCGCATACTAATATCTCTATAACCCTAGCGTCACCGAACCTTAAGTGTGTAGACCCTACGGGTTCGGGAGACATGCAGACATGACCGAGATGACTCTCCGGTCAATAACCAACAGTGGGATCTGGATACCCATGTTGGCTCCCACATGTTCCACGATGATCTCATCGGATGAACCACGATGTCAAGGACTTAATCAATCACGTATACAATTCCCTTTGTCTAGCGGTACGATACTTGCCCGAGATTCGATCGTCGGTATCCCGATACCTTGTTCAATCTCGTTACCGGCAAGTCTCTTTACTTGTTTCGTAACACATCATCCCGTGATCAACTCCTTGATCACATTGTGCACATTATGATGATGTCCTACCGAGTGGGCCCAGAGATACCTCTCCGTTTACACGGAGTGACAAATCCCAGTCTCGATTCGTGCCAACCCAACAGACACTTTCGGAGATACCTGTAGTGTACCTTTATAGCCACCCAGTTACGTTGTGACGTTTGGCACACCCGAAGCACTCCTACGGTATCTGGGAGTTGCACAATCTCATGGTCTAAGGAAATGATACTTGACATTAGAAAAGCTTTAGCATACGAACTACATGATCTTGTGCTATGCTTAGGATTGGGTCTTTGTACATCACATCATTCTCCTAATGATGTGATCCCGTTATCAATGACATCCAATGTCCATGGTCAGGAAACCGTAACCATCTATTGATCAACGAGCTAGTCAACTAGAGGCTTACTAGGGACATGGTGTTGTCTATGTATCCACACATGTATCTGAGTTTCCTATCAATACAATTCTAGCATGGATAATAAACGATTATCATAAACAAGGAAATATAATAATAACTAATTTATTATTGCCTCTAGGGCATATTTCCAACACCTTTTGGCTGACGTATATGGTAGTGTCGCTAGCATCCATATGGCAGAGAACCCGGGCCGACATGACTAGTCGTAAACCCAAAGTGCACTAACTTACGGGGACAGGCATACATGAATCAACATCGAGCATGTCGGTCAGCAGCGTGTGAATCCGGGCTATAGCACTGGGCTAACAGGACTCCGGGAACCCGGGCTGTAGCAGGCTAGGCAGGACTCTGGATGTCACCGTGTGACATTTCCCCGAAGGGACAGACACAAGAACGAAGTGAATCACATGCCGGCCAGTCAAATGTTCCGGAGCAGTAGTGCTGGGCTAGCAGGACTATAGTGAACCGGGTTGTAGCGGACTACTATGGCTCATGGAAGCACAAGACTACATTTCATCAAGTATAAACAACTAGGTTGTCGGATCCCACACATACCAAGCATTTAAATCATACACACAATATGTGCAATACAACATGGCATCACAACAAGACTCTACAACTCAGAGTATTTATTCATTAGGATCCCAAGAGCCAGATATTACAAACATGGGTCTCATGACCCAGCATTCAAGTCATACAAGCAACAAGCACAAGCGGAAGCTTAACTTGTCTGAGTACAGACAACTACAAATGAAAAAGGCTGAGAAGCCTGACTATCTACAAGACCCTACCGAGGGCACAAGATCGAAGTACACACGGAACTACTAGCGAGACTAACGTCTCTCTGCAAAACATAAAATAGGCAAACGTGAGTACAAATGTACCCAGCAAGACTTACATCAGAACTAACAACATATGCATCGGTATCAACAAAGGGGGTGGTGGAGTTTAACTGCAGCAAGCCAGCTTTGACTCAGTGGCTAACCTGAACTACGATTGCAAGTAACTCTTTGAGGTGGCGCACACGAGTCCACATATTCACCATGTCAATACACCACTATGGATCCGCTCCCGTCTCCCCACGAGAACGCCATCCATAGCACTCATGCTTATCTTGCCCATTTTAGAGTATCCACTTTCACTTGTCTATGTACTATGCAAGGGGTCCAAGTTTCCATATTCGAGGAATCCGGCTATTCGAATATATAATGATAACCCTGCAGGGGTGTACTTCTTCACACACGCTCTCGCCACTTACCACCATGTACACATCGTGTATCTCGGCAACCTTCAAGCGGAAGCCTGGCGAGGGAGTCGGCCATGACCTGACTAACCAACAAGTCTCTAGTCCAGGTTTATCGCCTATTCGGGTTCCATCCGCAAGGAGATCTGACCGGGGTGTCGCTCACGGCCCCAAATGATGTGAGCAGGGTTCCCAAGCCCACCATCCGGGTGCCACTTGGTACACCGGGCCACTGTGCCTAATCTGTCCCAAGCCCACCTGTACCGGGTGCCACTTGGTAGACTACTAACACTACCTACAAACACCAGAAACTAGTTGCAACTCCTGGACAGAGATCAGGTTGATTAATAAGTCGAGAGAGCTTGGAGCGCCCGGAGCCCAATGTGTGGTAGTAACTGTTCATGGATCACAAACACAGAACTCAGTTCCTGAGGATGGTTGCAATGAGACAACCCACCATGTACTCCTACATGGCCTCTCACCGCTACCTTTACCAAATCATGTTCACACACTTAGCTCTCAACGGTAGGACATGTTCACCACGTTTCGATTCATTCCCGATGAATCAGACCTGACTCAACTCTAAGCAGTAGCAGACATGACAACAAGCATGCATGAGTAGGCACATCAGGGCTCAAACAACTCCTACTCATGCTAATGGGTTTCATCTATTTACTGTGGCAATGACAGGTCATGCAGAGGAAAGGGGTTCAACTACCACAGCATGTAACAGTTGAATCGTTGTTGTCCTAATGCAGTAAAAGAGAGCAGGAGTGAGAGAGTGGGGTTATATTGGAATGAAAAAGGGGGTTTTGCTTACCTGGCACTTCTGAAGATAGTATAGCTTTTCATCGGTGTTATTGATCACGTCATCGGAAACATCGTCTACTCAGAGGGGGCAATTACCGGCAGACAAGGAAGAATACAATCGATGCAATGCAACAATATGATGCATGATCATGACATGGCAATATACTGTGATTTGGGCTAATGCAACATAAAGTCATTTTAATTAAAGTGGAATTCAAAAGTACATCAAATTCCAACTTCAAACCTATTTTGAAATTTGCCCTAATCATGTTTCATTCTAAACAGTGAGGTTAACTTGCTCAAACATGCATTAAAATGACATAAACAGATTCTTTGTATTTTTCTGAAGATTTTTCATATATAAATTATTTCATTCTGAGTTACGGTTGAATTTATATGAATTTTTGAAGTTTTTACTATTTTCTGGAATTTCTAATTATTTCTGATTTATTTTAATTCCAGAAAAAGCTTTACCGCGTCAGCACTACGTCAAGGTGATGTCAGGAGGTCAACTAGACGGGTCCTAGTCAAACCTGACCAGTGGGGTCCACTGGTAAGTGACACAATGCTGCCCAGGGTCAATGACAGGTGGGTCCGGTCAACGGCCACGTCAGCAAAGTCAACTTGACGTGTGGGCCTAGTGGATTAGTCTAAGTTAAACAGGGAATAAATGTCAGGGATTAATTAGGGCGTGGGGCCCATCCATCAGTGGCACAAGGGTTAAGCTAACCGTGGGGTTAGTGGCTAAACTAACCTGCCACGTCACCTAACCGACGTTTAACCGCCGGCACTAACAGAACGCGGCGGCGCTCCTCGTCTGGCCATCTCCGGCGATGGGAGCTTGCGTGGCTGGCATCTACGGACGCGTTGCGGTGAGGCGCATCTAGTGGAGCACGCGTGGCGAGCTGGGGTGGTCAGTGGCAGCGATGGTAGCGAGTTCGGCGGCCGCCGGAGCTCGGACATCGACGAAACCGACGACGCAGCGCGCGGAGAAGCTAGCAGTTAGCACCTACGTGTTCCTCGTGTGCGCACGAGGTCAACGGACATATGCATGGGACCAAAAGGTCACCGGAAGGACGCTGGCGTCGAGCTCGTGCGGCGCAGCGTCTCGGCTCCAGTGGAGGCGGCGGCTAGAGGAAGGGGTTGACCGCGGGGAGAGGGGGAAAATGCTCAGGGGCTCACTGCGGTGCCGTAGGGATGGCCAGCGTGCTCAGGGCAGCTCGAATGGCGGCGAGTCAATGATGGATATTCGCGGCGGCCGACGATGAAGAAGAGGTCGGGGGCGACGCTCCGAGGCCTTCTGGTCGCATGGACCGGCGGGGATGGCTTAGGGGTAGACGTTGGTGCTCGTGGACTAGTCGGAGAGGCAAGGGGAAGGTGGTGGCTGCGGTGATCCAAGGCGGCGCTCTCGAGTGCGCTTAGAAGAGGAAGTAGAGGAGGGGAAAGAGGTCGACAGAGAGCAGAGAGCGAGGAGAGAGACAGAGGGGGCTGCGGGGCATCTCACTACGCGTCAGGGGCGCCTCGGTGGCAAGCAGGAGGTGGCCAGGGCGGCATCGGCGCTCGCCACCGAGCTGCTTCGGAGCGAGGGGGTGGAAGACGACAGAGTGGAGGTGATGGGCTGGGCCGGCTAGCTCAGATGGGCCACTAGGTGGGCTAGAGCGCCAGGTAAGTGCCCAGGTAAGTTTCTCTCTTTTCCTATTTTGTTTTCTTTTCTATTTCTGTAATTTTGTTTCTGATTTAGTAAAAATACTAAATCACTCTATAAGATCCTGAAAAATTTTGTGGCCACTATGTGATTTAAACCAGAGGCCCTCACTAAGTTTCAGAATATTTGGAGCTACCAAATATTTTATAGGGATTTATAGCTCCACTTCAAATACAATAAGATTTAATTCGAAGACCATAAATGCCTTGGAAAAATGTACATGACCTGTGGTAAAGGTTTTAACCTCTTTCCATAAATAATGAACATTTTTGAAGGGCATTTTGGATTCATTGAAAATATTTTTATTTTGATCCTAGTTGCATTTCATTTGGTGCTAGGGTTTGGACATCCCCATTTCAGGTTTAAGCAAATTTAAACATGATGCAACAACCAAGACTAGTCCACAACAAGGCTGAAGCTAGGCTGTGACAGAGGGCCCTGCTACCTCTTGAGCATGCATTGGTTTTCCCTTAAAGAGGAAAGGGTGATGTAGCAAATTAGCGTAAGTATTTCCCTCAATTTTTGAGAACCAAGGTCTCAATCCCGTAGGAGACAACGCACAAGTCACCTAGTACTTGCACAAAAAATCAAGAACCTCGCAACCAACGCGATAAAGGGGTTGTCAATCCCTTCACAACCACTTGCGAAAGTGAGATCTGATAGAGATAATAAGATAAATATTTTTGGTATTTTGTTGTATAGATTTGAAAGTAAATATTGCAAAATAGTAAACGAGATGCGATAATAAAAGAGATGCAATATAATAAGAAAGAGACCCGGGGGGCATAGGTTTCACTAGTGGTTTCTCTCATGATAGCATGTATTACGGTGGGTGAACAAATCAATTAATACAAAAGTGCATAGTTATGAAGATATCTAAGGCAATGATCATGAATATAGGCATCACGTCTTTTTCAAGTAGATCAAAACGATTCTGTATCTACTACTATTACTCCACACATCGACCGCTATCCAGCATGCGTCTAGAGTATTAAGTTCATAAGAACAGAGTAATGCATTAAGCAAGATGACATGATGTAGAGGGATAAACTCAAGCAATATGACATAACCCCCATCTTTTTATCCTCGATGGCAAGAATACAATATGTGCCTTGCTGCCCCTACTGTCACTGGAAAAGGACACCACAAGATTGAACCCAATGCTAAGCACTTCTCCCATTGCAAGAAAGATCAATCTAGTAGGCCAAACTAAACCGATAATTCGAAGAGACTTGCAAAGATATCAAATCCTGCATATAAGAATTCAGGGAAGAACCAAATAATATTCATAGATAATCAAGTTCATAAACCAACAATTCATCGTATCTCGGCAAACACACCGCAAAAGAATATTACATCGAATAGATCTCCAAGAACTTCGAGGAGAACTTTGTATTGAAGATCAAAGAGAGAGATAGGAAGCCATCTAGCTAATAACTATGGACCCGAAGGTCTATGGTAAACTACTCACGCTTCATCGGAGAGGCTATGGTATTGATGTAGAAGCCCTCCATGATCAATTCCCCCTCCGACAGATCGCCGGAAAAGGCCCCAAGATGGGATCTCACGGGTAGAGAAGGTAGCGGCGGTGGAAAAGTGGTTTCGTGGCTCCCCTTGTTGTTTTTAGGGTATAAGAGTATATATAGGCGAAAGAAGTACGTCGGTGGAGCTCCGTGGGGCCCACAAGGGTGGGGGGTGCCTACCCCCCTGGGCGTGCCCTCCTATCTCGTGGCCACCTCACGGAGTTCCAGACTTCCACTCCAAGTCTCCTGGTTTGCTTTCAGTCCAAGAAAGATCATCGCGAAGGTCTCATTGCATTTGGATTCCGTTTGGTATTCCTTTTCTACGAAACACCGAAATAGGCAAAAAACAGAAACTGGCACTGGGCCTCCGGTTAATAGGTTGGTCCCATAAATAATATAAAAGAGCATATTAAATCCCATTAAACATCCAAAATAGATAATATAATAGCATGGAATAATCAAAAATTATAGATAGGTTGGAGACGTATCAAGCATCCCCAAGCTTAATTCGTGTTCGTCCTCGAGTAGGTAAATGGTAAAAATAGAATTTTTGATCTGGACTGCTACCTAACATATTTATCAATGTAATTTTATTTATTGTGGCATGAATGATCATATCCGAAAGATTCAAGACAAAAGTTTATTGACATAAAAATAATAATACTTCAATCATACTAACAAAGTAATTATGTCCTCTCAAAATAACATGGCCAAAGAAAGCTCATCCCTACAAAATCATAAAGTTTGGTCATGCTCCATCTTCGTCACACAAAATACTCAAATCATGCACAACCCCGATGACAAGCCAAGCAATTGTTTCATACTTTAGAAATCTCAAACCTTTTCAACTTCCATGCAATACATGAGCACGAGCCATGGACATAGCACTATAGGTGGAATAGAGTGTTGGTTGTGGAGAGGACAAAAAGGAGGAAGATGGTCTCACATCAACTAGGCGCATCAATGGGCTATGGAGATGCCCATCAATAGATGTCAATGTGAGTGAGTAGGGATTGCCATGCAACGGAGCATTAGAGCTATTAATGTATGAAAGCTCAACAAAAGAAACTAAGTGGGTGTGCATCCAACTTGCTTGCTCACGAAGACCTAGGGTATTTGAGGAAGCCCATCGTTGGAATATACAAGCCAAGTTCTATAATGAAAATTTCCCACTAGTATATGAAAGTGAAAACATAAGAGACTCTCTATCATGAAGACCATGGTGCTACTTTGAAGCACAAGTGTGGAAAAAGGATAGTAGCATTGTCCCTTCTCTCTTTTTCTCTCATTTTTTCTTTCCCCTTTTTTTTCTTTTCTCTTTTTTTGGGCCTTTATTTTATTTGGACTTTCTCTTTTTTTTATTTCCTCACATGGGACAATGCCTAATAATGATGAGCATCACACTTCTATTTATTTACAACCCAAATATTACAACTCGATAGTTAGAACAAAAATATGACTCTATATGCATGCCTCCGGCGGTGTCTCGGGACGTGCAATGAATCAAGATTGACATGTATGAAAAATTATGAATGGTGGATTTGCCACAAATACGATTTCAACTACATGATCATGCAAGGCAATATGACAATGATGGATCGTGTCATAATAAACGGAATGGTGGAAATTTTCATGGAAATATATCTCGGAATGGCTATGGAAATGCCATAATAAGTAGGTATGGTGGCTGTTTTGAGGAAGGTATATGGTGGGTTTATGGTACCAGCAAAAGTTTCTCGGTACTATAGAGGCTAGCAATGGTGGAAGGGTGAGAGTGTGTATAATCCCTGGACTCAAAATTAGTCATAAAGAACTCACATACTTATTGCAAAAATCTATAAGTCATCAAATACCAAGTAGTACGCGCATGCTCCTAGGGAGATAGATTGGTAGGAAAATACCATCGCTCGTCCCTGACTGCCACTGATAAGGAAGACAATCGAAAAATACCTCATGCTTCAAATTTGTTACACAACGGTTACCATACGTGCATGCTACGGGACTTGCAAACCTCAACACAAGTATTTCTCAAATTTACAATTACTCAAATAGCATGAATCTAATATCGCCATCCTCATGTCTCAAAATAATCATTAAGTATCAAACTTCTCCTATTATTCAATGCATCTTATATGAAAGTTTTTATTATACCCATCTTGGATGCCCATCATATTAGGACTAGTTTTATAGCCAAAGCAAATTACAATGCTGTTCTAAAAGACTCTCAAAATAATATAGTTTAAGCATGAGAGATCAATAATTTCTATAAAATAAAAAGATATAAGTGAAGCACTAGAGCAAAATTGTATAGGTCAAAAGATATAAGTGAAGCACATAGAGTATTCTAATAAATTCCGATTCATGTGTGTCTCTCCCAAAAGGTGTGTACAGCAAGGATGATTGTGGTAAAATAAAAAGCAAAGACTCAAATCATACAAGACGCTCCAAGCAAAACACATATCATGTGGTGAATAAAAATATAGCCTGAAGTAAAGTTACCGATAGACGAAGACGAAAGAGGGGATGCCTTCTGGGGCATCCCCAAGCTTAGGCTTTTGGTTGTCCTTGAATTTTACCTTGGGGTGCCTTGCGCATCCCCAAGCTTAGGCTCTTGCCACTCCTTGTTCCAAAATCCATCAAATCTTTACCTAAAAACATGAAACTTCATAACACAAAACTCAACAGAAAATCTCGTGAGCTCCATTAGTATAAGAAAATAAACCACCACTTTAAGGTACTATAATTAACTCATTCTTTATTTATATTGGTGTTAAACCTACTATATTCCCACTTCTCTATGCTTCATATCCCCCATACTAGCCATAGATTCATCAAAATAAGCAAACAACACGCGAAAAATAGAATCTGTCAAAAACAGAATAGTGTGTAGCAATCTGTAGGTTTCGAATAATTCTATAACTCCACAAATTCTGAAAAATTAGGAAGACCAGGACAATTTGTATATTGATCTACTGCAGTTGGAATTGGTATTTTATCGTTCTCTGGTAAAAGATGAAAATTATTTTTGTGAACGCATACTTTCTGTTTTTATCAGCAAGATCAAACAATAATCACCCAAGAAGATCCTAAAGGCTTTACTTGGCACAAACACTAATTAAAACATAAAAACACAATCATAACAGAGGCTAGATAAATTAATTGTTACTAAACAGGAACAAAAAGTAAAGAAGAAAAATAAACTGGGTTGCCTCCCAAGAAGTGCTATCGTTTAACGCCCTAGCTAGGCATAAAAGCATGAATAGATCTAGGTATTGTCATCTTTGGTATGCAAACCATAAGTGGCTCTCATAATAGATTCATAAGTCAATTTAATTTTCTTCCTAGGAAAGTGTTGCATGACTTTTTGATAACCCACAAGTATAGGGGATCGCAATAGTTTTCGATAAGTAAGAGTGTCGAACCCAACGAGGAGCTAAAGGCAGAGCAAATATTCCCTCAAGTTCTATCGACCACCGATACAACTCTACGCACGCTTGACGTTCCCTTTACCTAGAACAAGTATGAAACTAGAAGTACTTTGTAGGTGTTGTTGGATAGGTTTGCAAGATAAAAAAGATTACGTAAATAAAAAGGAGGGGCTGTTTAGATAAAGAAACAATAAAGTAAATATAGCGAGTGTGGAAAAGTGGTGGTAGGAGTTGTGAAATTTCCCCTAAGCAATTGACTACTTACTAGACCGATAGCAAGTATTATGTGGGAGAGGCCATTGCTAGCATGTCATCCCTGACTTGGAATTATATGCACTTATGATTGGTAATATTAGCAAGCATCCGCAACTACTAACGTTCATTAAGGTAAAACACAACCATAGCATTAAGATATATTGGTCCCCCTTCAATCCTGTATGCATCAATTTCTATGCTAGGTTGAAGCTTCTGTCACTCTTGCCCTCCAATACATAGTCCTATCAACATACAACTAACCCTATGGTGTGATCCACGCGTGCTCTCATATGATGGGCACCAAAGGACAGCAACATAACCACAAGCAAATTAAATCAATCATAGAAATTCATCAACCACCGATAGGACAACGAAAATCTACTCATACATCATAGGATGGCAACACATCATTGGATAATAATATGAAGTATAAAGCACCATGCTCAAATAGAGGGTACAGCGGGTTGCGGGAGAGTGGACCGCTGTAGATAGAGGGGGGAAGGTGATGGAGATGTTGGTGAAGATGGCGGAGGTGTTGGTGTAGATCGCGGTGATGATGATGATGGCCACGGCAGCGTTCCGGCGCCTCTCGGTGTCAAAACCGGCGGGTCTCGGGTAGGGGGTCCTGAACTGTGCATCTAGGCCGGATGGTAACAGGAGGCAGGGGACACAATGTTTTACCCAGGTTCGGGCCCTCTTGATGGAGGTAAAACCCTACGTCTTGCTTGATTAATATTGATGATATGGGTAGTACAAGAGTAGATCTACCACAAGATAAGAGAGGCTAAACCCTAGAAGCTAGCCTATGGTAGGATTGTTGTTCGTCCTATGGACTAAAACCCTCCGGTTTATATAGACACCGGAGAGGGCTAGGGTTACATAGAGTCGGTTACAATGGGAGGAGATCTACATATCCGTATTGCCAAGCTTGCCTTCCACGCCAAGGAAAGTCCCATCCGGACATGGGACAAAATCTTCAATCTTGTATCTTCATAGTCCAAGAGTCCAGCCAAAGGTTATAGTCCGGCTATCCGGACACCCCCTAATCTAGGACTCTCTCAGTAGCCCCCGAACCAGGCTTCAATGACGACGAGTCCGGCGCGCAGATTGTCTTCAGCATTGCAAGGCGGGTTCCTCTCCAAATTCCGTGTACCTGTTTAAATAGTGTCCGGCTTCTTGTGAATGTTGCACTCCTTGGCTTTCATGCCTAATAATGGACAATTTCCACGTGTCGAGCGAATGTGAAAAGCCAGGATGTTTTTTTACATTTACCCCCCTAGCTGTGTGAATGAGCTGCCTATTAAAGAGACGAGGATTCAGATCCAAATCACACCATCTTCCCTTGGCGAGCCTTCATCGGAGCACACCCGACAGAGATCCATTCCATCATGGCCAGTCGACGCAGCTCCTCCTCTCGCTCCCCTATCCCCAAGCTCCGAGATTGGGAAAGATGTTCCGTCCCGCACAGCAAATTAGTGATGCTTCAGACCAAGGGATTTCTTCCCCCAGCATACATGGTCCTGGTTCGAGTTGGGCTCGCCACCTATAATGGCGGAGAGCAAGCGGAGAGCCTTCCCAATCCCTCCAAGGGAGAGCGGATATGACTTGTCCCCCATTTGGTAAGGGGGCTCGGATTTCCAATTCATTCGTTTCTCCGGGGGCTCCTGGAGTTCTACGGCCTCCAGTTGCACAACCTTACGCCTGCCTCCATATTGCATATCGCGGGCTTCGTAGCCCTTTGCGAGCTGTTTTTGGGCTGTGAGGCTCATTTCGCGTTGTGGAAGAAGCTGTTCTGCCTTGTGCCCCATTCTCAGGAGGGGTCAATATATCAAGTGGGCGGAGCCGAAGTGTGGCGTATTACCGGGCCCGGATATCTATCCGGAACCCCAAAGAAGACGTCCGAAGACTGGCCTTCAGAATGGTTTTATATAGAAGATGTCCCCCTCCCGGACCCTATTCGAATCGGCCTCCCTGAGTTTGACAGTGCTCCCTTGAAGAAGCGCCGGAGCTGGCGTCCATGGAGCCCCCAGGAGGAAGATGACAGGGACGTTCTTTACCTGATGAGCCGGATAAGTTTGTTAGCACGATCCGGATTGACCACGATCGAGGTCATGGCCACATGCATTATGCGGGGGGTGCAGCCGCTTCAGTATAGAGGCCACCCCATGTGGGATTTCAATGGGGAGGATGACGTCACCCGCTGCGGCCGTAAAGGGCCAGAATTGGTTGCTGCTCTAATAAAGATGTTATCCACTTTGTACAAGGGAGAAGAGTAGGAATTCCTCCGCGTCAACCCGCAGGACGGATTTTCTATGTACAATCCTCCGAGCTGGGTAAGCGGACACTCTTTCTCGCCCATCCGTTTCATATTCCCATAGTTAAGTAATCAGTCTAGCGATTTCAACGGAGGAGCTGCGCCAGGCTGTAAGGGAGATAAACAGCCCTCCTCCACAACCCGAGGACCCGGAACGGTTCCTTGACCCGGCCTCCCAAGAGGATCCGGACATATCCGTGGAGCTGATCGATGGGGTATTTTACCAATTGAGCAATGACAACGCCTTGGTGGCCATTACGGCCGATTACCCTGGGCTACTTCTAGCCTCATAGGTAACTGAGATCGAAGTCCCAGCACTTTGAAAAGGGATCCGTCCTTGCGTGTTTTTGATTACTGTATAACAACCGTGTTTTGCAGGGGAGGTCCTCGAGGCGGAAGGCCGAGCCTGCGGCGACTAGCCAACAAGGGGCCGCGAGGCCATGCAAGATGAAAAGACATGCAGTCCGGATTGAGACACCGGCGCAGCGGTACGACGCGTCGTCTTTATTCCAAGATATTATTCTCAGAGGCATACTAACGCCCATGCCTTCTTTTTAGGAAAAAGAGCGCTCGCTAGACTATATCCGGAGAGGCTACTAATCGTGCCTCCACCAGCCATGCTCCAAAGCCGGATTCGGAGGCGGGAACGAATACGAGGCGTGCGCCGGGCGCTCCTCCGATAGAGGATGCGGACAGACTGTCCGCCACCAATTCTGAGGTGGAAAGTGCCATGAACCACAGGCGTCGCAGGACTGTTCTTCGTGACGCTTGTTTCTCCCAAGAGGCATTGGATGCCTTCAACTCAGGAGATGCGTACCTCCGTGCCGCTCAAAATGGTCTAGCCAGAGCCACGGAGCAGTATGTAAAAGACATACGGGTGAGAAAATTTGGTGATTATATATATCAGTAGCCCCTGCGACTTGAAACAGTTAGAATAACTGATTTAAGGATCATTTGTTATGCAGATTCTTACAGAAAAGAATAACCAACTGTCCCAGGAGCTGGAGGAGTGCAAAGCCCAACTTCAGGTCGCACTAGCCGCAGCAAGGGAGCCCAAAGATACCCCCTCTAGTAATATATCCTTCAAATGGTAAGTATCATATAAAGTGTGGCGTGTATGCAGATCTGACGGTAAAATTATAGATGACGCTGGAGAAAATCCGAATAAGCAACAGCTCCTACTCCAGCTAAAGGCCGGTGAGAGCGTGCTTACAAGGGTGAGGCAGGAGAAGAATGATCTCCTAGATGCCAACACCAAGCTGGGCGTGGAACTAAAGGATGTTCGTGCCCAACTTCGGACTCCGTTAAGGAGAATCGGCGGCTTCGACGCGGCATATTTAGTAAGTGCTTGAACGAACTTTGAAAAAGAGTTCGGTGAGGAAGTTGGCTGACAGAGTTATGTCTGTAGGTATGCTAACAGGTCGTCCTGCAGAGGAAATGCCCGGTTCTACGGGTGACCTTCTTCCCGAGCTCTCACAACTGCACGAACGAGTTCGGCAGGTGATGGAAGGCGTCGCCCAGGCCTTGTGGACATCTGTCTCGATGCCCGAAGGCCTTGGAGAGCTTGCAGAGAAGTTGAAGGGAGCGCGGCGGCGCTTCCGATTATGGAAGATATCAGCCTACCGTCAGGGCGCCAGGGAAGCCTGGGCCATGGTGACGACGCTGTACACGAAGGCTGACCCAAACCACATGGCCGAGGTCGGACCTGTGGGGCCTGATGGGAAGGAGATCCCTGTGAGCTTAGTGTACGGCCAAGTAGAATTGGCCGCAAAGTATTCCCAACAGGACTGTAAACTAGACAGCCTGTTGGATGGTATTGAAGGGGAATTTACCCAGTCAAATTGACTATGTAATTGAAGGTGACATGTATAATGCCTTCTAGCCGGATTGTAGATCGTTTGTCGTGGCAGACCTTTTTGCTTCAACTTCGGGACCCGACGGTCCAGAGTGTATCTGAATATCCTCTCAGTTATGTAAGAACCGGGGCATGCATGGAGACCAGGCGTAGGGGTCATTAGTGCTTAAACACACAAGTGCCCAACTAGTTATGTTATATTACATGGTTAGTAAGAAACATCTTCCAGGGAGAATAGTTTCGTTAAGGGTTCCTATCCCTGGGAGGCATGCCCTAAAGTGCATGTCCGGATTGCGAAAAGAGACGCAGAAAAAACATCTGGGGGTGCATAAGTAAATAAGTGAAAAATCATCTTTAGTTCATCGACAGAATATTCCCTTAAGAACGCTAGCTTTCGGCTTCACCCAGTCTGAGGTACACATCCGGCTGACCCGGCAGTAACAATCGCAGAGGTGCTCCCCTTATGCCCTAGCCAAATTAACGGGAACGTAGGGCATAAATACAAGAGCCAGGCAACCCAGCTTGGCCAAAACTTAAGTCATATCGATGCATATAATGGTGAATAAAGGGTACATGTGGAAGGATAACACATGTGTTGGGCATAAAGCCCGTATGAATAAGCTTCTGTTTAAAGAAGCCCCCAGGTATGATGAGCGCGGATAGCGCGTCAGTTGCATGCAAACAAGGCACAAATGGGCCTTTAAAGGTTGTGAGAGAAGAGAAGGGGAGAAGGAGAAAAATATAAGACAGATTGTGTATAAAAAATGGACAGAGGAAGGAGACGAACACAGAGTCCGGCGCTAGGCGTAGAATCTTCGGAGTCGGGCTACATTCCATGGGTTCGGCTCGAGTCGATTATCCGATGCATCCCGTAGACGGTATGCTCCACCAGTCAGGACTTGGTCAATAATGAAGGGACCTTCCCACTTGGGCTTGAGTTTGTCCTTTTTCTTATCCGGCAGGCGTAGAACTAACTCGCCAACATTGTATGTTTTGGCCCATACTTCTCTGCTTTGGTATCTTCGAGCCTGCTGTTGATAGAATGCGGAACGGGCTTTTGCCACGTCACGCTCCTCCTCCAAGGCGTCCAAACTGTCCTGCCGGTCGAGCTCGGCTTCTCTTTCTTCATACATGCGCACTCGAGGTGAGTCATGTATTATGTCGCAGGGCAGAACTGCCTCTGCGCCGTATACCATGAAGAATGGTGTGTATCCGGTAGTGCGGTTTGGCGTGGTCCGTAGCCCCCAGAGTACGGAGTCGAGCTCCTCTACCCAGTGCGTGTTAGATTCCATGAGGGACTGCACTAACCTGGGTTTGATGCCGCTCATGATTAGACCATTTGCTCGCTCGACCTGACCGTTAGTTTGTGGGTGATAGACTGAAGCATAGTCGAGCTTGATGCTCATGTTTTTACACTAGAGTTTTACCTTGTCGGCCGTAAAGTTCGTGCCGTTAGCAGTGATGATGCTGTGGGGGACGATGTAACGGTGTACGACCCCGGATATGAAGTCTATCACCGGTCCGGATTCGGCCGTTTTAACAGGCTTGGCCTCTATCCATTTGGTGAACTTATCCACCATGACCAGTAAGTATTTTTTCTTGTGGGTTCCTCCTTTAAGGGGTCCAACCATGTCAAGCCCCCAGACCGCAAAGGGCCAGGTGATGGGGATAGTTTGGAGGGCGGTGGGTGGCATATGGCCTTGGTTAGCAAAAAGCTGGCAACCAACGCATCGTTGGACTAAGTCCTGAGCATCTGCCCGGGCCGTCGGCCAATAGAAGCCTGTACGGAAGGCCTTGCTTGCAAGGGCCCGGGCTGCAGCGTGGTGACCGCCGAGTCCGGCATGAATTTCAGCCAGAAGATTCCGCCCTTCCTCTTTGGAGATGCACCTTTGAAGGACTCCGGTGGTGCTTTTCTTATAAAGTTCTCCCTCATGTACTTTATAGGCTTTAGATCGCCGCACTATGCAGCGTGCCTCGTTTTGGTCCTCGGGAAGTTCCTGCTTAGTTAGGTAGGCTAGGAATGGTTCTGTCCACAGGGCGATGACTGCCATTATTACGTGGGCTGAAGATGTTATTTCGTTGGCAGAGCCTCCAATTATGTCAGAATGTTCGGTGTCGGGCAGTGCGGTTGGGTCCGGGCTGTTATTTCCGGGTTCCCCTTCCCATACTACGGATGGGTTGAACAATCTCTCCAAGAAGATGTTGGGAGGGACGGCATCGCGTTTTCCGACGATGCATGCCAGGACGTCTGCTGCCTGACTGTTTTCCCGAGCTATATGGTGAAATTCGAGCCCCTCGAACCGAGCTGACATTTTTAGGATGACGTTGCGATAAGCTGCCATTTTCGGATCCTTGGCATCAAAGTCTCCATTTATTTGGGATATTGTGAGGTTCAAATCCCTGCACACCTCTAGGCGTTGAATGCCCATGGATACTGCCATCCGGAGACCATGTAGAAGGGCCTCATATTCGGCTGCGTTGTTGGAGTCTATATACATTATCTGGAGTATGTATTGAACTGTATCTCCTGTTGGGGACGTCAAAACGACGCCAGCCCCAGACCAGCCAACATTTTGGAGCCGTCGAAGTGCATGATCCAGTTGGAATATGTGTCGTACTCTTTAGGGAGTTCGGCTTCCGTCCATTCGGCGACGAAGTCGGCCAAAACTCGCGACTTAATAGCTCGCCGTGGCTTGTAAGTTATGTCGAACGGGAGGAGCTCAATGGCCCATTTGGCAATCCGGCCCGTCGCGTCGCGGTTGTTTATAATATCGTTAAGTGGTACTTCCGAGGCTATCGTTATCAAACACTCTTGAAAGTAGTGTCGCAGCTTCCGGGATGCCATAAATACCGCATACGCTATTTTTTGATAATGCGGGTACCATGACTTGCATGGACTAAGGACAGTGGACACATAGTAAACCAGCTTTTGAAGGAGGGATTTGTGTCCGTCCGTTTCTCGTTCGACGACGAGCACTGCGCTTACAACTTGATGAGTTGCCGCAATGTATAATAGCATTGGTTCGCCAATTATTGGTGCGGCCAGGACTAGGTTTGTTGCCAATATGGCTTTTATTTCGTCGAGTCCGACCGTGGCGGGATCCGTCCACTCGAATTGTTCGGTGCGCCGGAGGAGGCGATAAAGGGGTAATGCCTTTTCTCCCAAGCGGGAGATAAAGCGGCTTAGAGCCGCCATGCATCCGGTCAATTTTTTATTTGTTTGAGGTCCTTTGGGATGTCCAATTGTGACAGAGCTCGGATCTTGGCTGGATTTGCTTCAATTCCTCTGCCGGATATAGTGAAGCCCAAGAGCTTTCCGGCTGGTACGACGAAAATGCATTTTTCCGGGTTGAGCTTGATGTCGTATGTTCGGAGGTTATGAATGTGAGCCTCAAGTCGTCTACTAGAGATTCGACATGCTTGGTTTTGACGACCACGTCATCTATGTATGCCTGCACTGTTTTGCCGATCTGGTTTGCCAGACATGTCTGAATCATGCACTGATATGTTACGCCGGCGTTTTTGAGCCCGAAGGGCATTGTGTTGAAGCAGAATGGGCCGTATGGTGTGATGAATGCCGTTGCGGCATGGTCTGGCTCTGCCATCTTAATTTGATGGTAGCTGGAGCATGCGTCGAGGAAACACAATGAATCGTGTCCTGCGGTAGCGTCGATAATTTGATCGATGCAGGGGGAGGGGGAAGGGATCCTTTGGGCAAGCCTTGTTGAGGTCCTTAAAATCGACGCACAAGCGCCAGGATTTGTCCTTCTTTGGTACCATCACCAGGTTTGCTAGCCAGTCTGGATGTTTTGTGTCTCTGATGAATCCGGCATTCAATAGCTTGGCTAGTTCCTCTCCCATGGCTTGTCTCTTAGGTTCGGAGAAACGTCAAAGAGCCTGGTTGACTGGCTTGAATCCTTTTAGGATATTTAGGCTATGCTCGGCCAGCCTGTGTGGGATTCCTGGCATGTCTGAAGGGTGCCAGGCAAAAATGTCCCAGTTCTCGCGTAGGAACTCTCGTAGTGCGGCGTCTACATCAGGGTTTAATTGTGCCCCGATGGAAGCTGTTTTTGTAGGGTCCGTTGGATGGACTTGGAATTTGACTATTTCGTCTGTCGGTTTAAAGGAGGTGGACTTGGATCTTTTATCGAGTATCGCGTCGTCCCTGTTCACCGTGGAGCACAGCGTAGTTAGTTCCTCGGCCGCTAGGGCTTCAGATAGTGCCTCGAGGGCCAGTGCGGCTGTCTTATTTTCGGCACGGAGTGCTATGTCCGGATCACTAGCAAGAGTGATGATTCCATTGGGCCCGGGCATTTTGAGCTTCATGTACCCGTAATGGGGTATGGCTTGGAAGATTGTAAACGCCTCCCGCCCTAATAGAGCGTGGTATCCGCTACTGAACGGGGCCACTTGGAACGTGACCTCTTCGGACCTGTAATTATCCGACGTGCCGAACACCACATCTAGTGTGATTTTTCCTGTACAGCGTGCTTCCCGACTGGGGATTATTCCTCTAAAGGTTGTGCTGCTTCGCTCAATGCGGTTCCAGTCTATTTCCATTTCTCGAAGGGTTTCCTCATAAATGAGGTTCAATCCGCTGCCACCGTCCATGAGTACCTTGGTGAGTCGAAAGCCGTCCACTATCAGACTGAGGACCAATGCGGCTGGTGCTCGGGCTGTTCGGATTTAGGTTCGTCACTAGCATTAAAAGTAATAGTCGTGTCACTCCATGGGTTTATTGTTGCCACGTGGTAGACTTCGGCAAGGCTGCGGAGTGTTCGTTTTCGCATATTATTTGATGCGAAAGTCTCGAAGACTATTAATACCATACTGGTATCCCTTGGCTAGTGCTTTGTGGCTTCTGGGGTTAGAAGATCTTCGCCACTTTTAGCCACCTGCCGGAGTATCCAACATGCTCTAAGGCTATGAGTTGGTGTGGCGCCCTCTGCACTGTGAATTTTACAGGGTCCATTGAGCCATCCCTCCAGTACGATTCCATGCCCTGTAGAGGCTTTTTGATTTTTGGTGTTTAACCCGGGTAACTGGCGATAATGCACCCTTTTATTTTCGGACTGGGTTTGTATTCAGGGCCGGATTGTCCCAAAATTTTATTTCGGTTTTCCAGGCACTTTCCATTGCATAGTACTTTCTTACTATGGACGCCAAGTCGGCAAAGAGTGTAATTTCACGGCGACTTATGGCGTTAAGGATTCCCTTGTACGTGCAATTATTGCAGAAGAATGAAATTGCGTCTTCCTCACGGCAGTCCTTTATCCTGTTCATGACAAGGAGGAATCTGGCCCAGTAATGGTGTACTGTTTCTTCGGGCTCTTGCCTAATTTGGGATAGATTGCTTATGTTTGGGTGGGTGGGTGGAATTGAATCCTAAACCTCACCCAATCTGAGACTCAGGGGCCAAGGAGTTTCCGAACTCGGAAGTTTGGATTCTTGGATGTTTTCCATTGAATCTAGCCCGCTGCCTGACTCTAGGTTCAGGTCTTGAGTGACGTCCTCCCCTCCGCGGGTATCCGGCTTGGAGGGATCGGGAATCCGGACATAGCTAGTCCTTAAGATAGATGAAGGGTCGCCTCATTGTTCCTCCACCACTGCAACGTGATGGGTGACCTGGGAGAGTTGATCTCTCTCAGATCGGGTTTAGGCCCAATCTGATCGTAGTCTGTAGCGACTCCCAGGGCGGCGATGCGATCCAAGAGCTCATTTAGGGAAGAGAGCTCCATTGGATCTAACTACTCGGCGAGTTCCGAGTTGACATGAAGATTGCTTTTGATGACCCGAGAAGTCATCGTCGGCGCAGCGGCCGAATAGGCGGTCATAAGAAAACCACCTAGCCGGAGAGTTTGGCCGACAACCAAAGCTCCCTTAGCAACAGTGCCGTCTTTAAAGACGAGATGAGGCATCCTTCCTGATGACGATGGCACAGCGGAACTCTCAATGAAAACACCAATGTCGGTGTCAAAACCGGTGGATCTCGGGTAGGGGGTCACGAACTGTGCGTCTATGCCGGATGGTAACAGGAGGCAGGGGACACAATGTTTTACCTAGGTTCGGGCCCTCTTGAGGGAGGTAAAACCCTACGTCCTGCTTGATTAATATTGATGATATGGGCAGTACAAGAGTAGATCTACCACGAGATCAGAGAGGCTAAACCCTAGAAGCTAGCCTATGGTATGATTGTTGTTCGTCCTATGGACTAAAACCCTCCGGTTTATATAGACACCGGAGAGGGCTAGGGTTACACAGAGTCGGTTACAATGGGAGGAGATCTACATATCCGTATTGCCAAGCTTGCCTTCCACGCCAAGGAAAGTCCCATCCGGACACGGGACAAAATCTTCAATCTTGTATCTTCATAGTCCGAGAGTCCGTTCAAAGGTTATAGTCCGGCTATCCGGACACCCCCTAATCCAGGACTCCCTCAGCGCCACTGGAAGAGAAGGGAAGAGGGGGGACCCTTCGTCTTCTTCTTCCTTGACCTCCTCCCTAGATGGGAGAAGGGTTTCCCCTCTGGTCCTTGGCCTCCATGGCATGGGAGGGGCGAGAGCCCCTCCGAGATTGGATCTGTCTCTTTGTCTCTCTCTGTTTCTGCGTTCTTAGATTCTACCCTTTCACCGTTTCTTATATTCCCGGAGATCCGTAACTCCGATTGGGCTGAAATTTTAACACGATCTCTATCCGGATATTTGTTTTCTTGCGGCGAAAGAAGGGCATCAACCGCCTTACGGGGTGGCCACGAGGGTCTGGGGCGCGCCCCCTGCCACGTAGCCCCCTCGGGCATCGTCTTGCGTGGATTTTTCTTCCCAAAAATCATATATATTCCAAAAAAATCTCCGTCAGTTTTTATCCCGTTTGGACTCCATTTGATATGGATATTCTGCGAAACAAAAAACATGCAACAAACAGGAACTGGCACTGGGCACTGATCAATATGTTAGTCCCAAAAATAGTATAAAAATTTGCCAAAAGTATGTGAAAGTTGTAGAATATTGGCATGGAACAATAAAAAATTATAGATACGACGGAGACGTATCAGCATCCCCAAGCATAATTCCTGCTCGTCCTCAAGTAGGTAAATGATAAAAAAGATAATTTTTGATGTGGAATGCTACCTAGCATAATCTTGATCTTGTAATCTAATCATGGCATGAATATTAATATACTAGTGATTCAAAGAAATAGACTATCATTTGACATAAAAACAATAATACTTCAAGCCCACTAATAAAGCAATCATGTCTCTTCAAAATAACAAGGCCAAAGAAAGTTATCCCTACAAAATCATATAGTCTGGCAATGCTCCATCTTCACCACACAAAATATTCACATCATGCACAACCCCGATGACAAGCTGAGCAATTGGTTCATACTTTTTAATGCGCTTCAGCATTTTCAACCGTCGCACAATACATGAGCATGAGCCATGGATATAGCACTATAGGTGGAATAGAATGGTGGTTGTGGAGAAGACAAAAAGGAGAAGATGGTCTCACATCGACTAGGCGTATCAACGGGCTATGGAGATGCCCATCAATAGATATCAATGTGAGTGAGTAGGGATTGACATGCAACGGATGCACTAAGAGCTATAAGTTTATGAAAGCTCAGACTGGAAACTAAGTGGGTTGCTACCTCTTGAGCACTGTGTTGGTTTTCCCCGAAGAGGAAGGGATGATGCAGCAAAGTAGCGTAAGTATTTCCCTCAGTTTTTGAGAACCAAGGTATCAATCCAGTAGGAGGCTAAGCGCGAGTCCCTCGTACCTTCACAAAACAAATAAATCGTCGCAACCAATGCAAATAGGGGTTGTCAATCCCTGTAAGGCCACTTACGAGAGTGAGATCTGATAGATATGATAAGATAATATTTTTGGTATTTTTATGATAAAGATGCAAAGTAAAATAAAGGCAAAGTAAATAGCAAAGGAAATAACTAAGTAGTAGGAGATCAATATGATAAAGATAGACCCGGGGGCCATAGGTTTCACTAGTGGCTTCTCTCGAGAGCATAAGTATTCAACGGTGGGTGAACAAATTACTGTTGAGCAATTGACAAAATTGAGCATAGTTATGAGAATATCTAGGTATGATCATGTATATAGGCATCACGTCCGAGACAAGTAGACAGACTCCTGCCTACATCTACTACTATTACTCCACTCATCGACCGCTATCTAGCATGCATCTAGAGTATTAAGTTAAAAACAGAGTAACGCCTTAAGCAGGATGACATGATGTATAGGGATAGACTCATGCAATATGAAGAAAACCCCATCTTGTTATCCTCGATGGCAACAATACAATACGTGCCTTGCTGCCCCTACTGTCACTGGGAAAGGACACCGCAAGAATGAACGCAAAGCTAAGCACTTCTCCCATTGCAAGAAAGATCAATCTAGTAGGCCAAACCAAACTGATAATTCGAAGAGACTTGCAAAGATAACCAATCATACATAAAAGAATTCAGAGAAGATTCAAATATTATTCATAGATAGACTTGATCATAAACCCACAATTCATCAGTCTCAACAAACACACTGCAAAAAGAAGATTACATTAAATGGTTCTGCACAAGAGAGGGGGAGAAAATTGTATTGAGATCCAAAAAGAGAGAAGAAGCCATCTAGCTAATAACTATGGACCCGTAGGTCTGAGGTAAACTACTCACACTTCATCGGAGGGGCTATGGCGGTGTTGATGTAGAAGCCCTCCCTAATCGATGCCCCCTCCAGCGGAGCTCCGGAACAGGCCCCAAGAAGGGATCTCGTGGATATAGAAAGATACAACGGTGGAATTAGGGTTTTGGCTCCGTATCTGATCATTTGGGGGTACGTAGGTATATATAGGAGGAAGGAGTACGTCGGTGGAGCCCTCGTGGCCTCCTCTTTTCTTTCTTGACGTAGGGTCCAAGTCTCCCGGGTCTTGTTCGTTGAGAAAATCACGTTCCTGAAGGTTTCATTCCGTTTGGACTCTGTTTGATATTCCTTTTCTTCGAAACCCTAAAACAGGCAAAACAACAATTCTGGGCTGGGCCTCCAGTTAATAGGTTAGTCCCAAAAATAATATAAAAGTGGATAATAAAACCCAATAATGTCCAAAATAGTAGATAATATAGCATGGAGAAATCAAAAATTATAGATACGTTGGACACGTATCAAGCATCCCCAAGCTTAATTCCTGCTCTTCCTCGAGTAGGTAAATGATAAAAACAGAATTTTTGATGCGGAGTGCTACTAGGCATAATTTTCATGTAATTCTTCTCAATTGTGGTATGAATATTCAGATCCGAAAGATTCAAGACAAAAGTTCAAATTCGCATAAAAATAATAATACTAAATAAGCAATTATGTCTTCTCAAAATAACATGGCCAAAGAAAGTTCATCCCTACAAAATCATATAGTTTAGTCATGTTTCATTTTCGTCACACAAGAATGCTCTCATCATGCACAACCCCGATGACAAGCCAAGCAATTGTTTCATACTTTAGTAATCTCAAACCTATAAACTTTCACGCAATATATGAGCGCGAGCCATGGACATAGCACTATGGGTGGAATAGAATATAACGAGGGGGGTTATGTGGAGAAGAGAAAAAGGAGAAAGTCTCACATCAACGAGGCAAATCAATGGGCTATGGAGATGCCCACCGATTGATGTTAATGCAAGGAGTAGGGATTGCCATGCAACGGATGCACTAGAGCTATAAATGTATGAAAGCTCAACAAAACAAACTAGTGGGTGTGCATCCAATTTGCTTGCTCACGAAGACCTAGGGCACTTGAGGAGGCCCATTGTTGGAATATACAAGCCAAGTTCTATAATGAAAATTCCCACTAGTATATGAAAGTGACAAAACAAGAGACTCTCTATCATGAATATTATGGTGCTACTTTGAAGCACAAGTGTGGCAAAGGATAGTAACATTGTCACTTCTCTCTTTTTCTCTCATTTTTCTTTCTTTGGGCCTTCTCTTTTTTTATGGTGTTTCTCTTTTTTTTGGTCCTTTCTATTTTTTTATAATTCCTCACTTGGGACAATGCTCTAGAAAATGATGATCATCACACTTCTATTTATTTACAACTCAATGATTACAACTCGATACTAGAACAAAGATGACTCTATATGAATGCCTCCGACGGTGTACCAGGATATGCAATGGACCAAGAGTGACATGTATGAAAGAATTATGAATGGTGGCTTTGCCACAAATACTATGTCAACTACATGATCATGCTAAGCAATATGACAATAATGAATGTGTCATGATGAACGGAATGATGAAAAGTTGCATGGCAATATATCTCGGAATGGCTATGGAAATGCCATAATAGGTAGGTATGGTGGCTGTTTTGAGGAAGATATAAGGAGGTTTATGTGTGAAAGAGTGTATCATATCACGGGGTTTGGATGCACCGGCGAAGTTTGCACCAACTCTCAATGTGAGAAAGGGCAATGCACGGTACCGAAGAGGCTAGAAAGGATGGAAGGGTGACAGTGCGTATAATCCATGGACTCAACATTAGTCATAAAGAACTCACATACTTATTGCAAAAATCTACAAGTCATAAAAAATCTCGGTACTATGTGCATGCTCTGTGACGCCCCGAGACCGATGCGCCAGGTGTCTCCCAGGTATTCGCCGTCGTTGCCATGTCATTTGCTTGCGTGTTGCATCTTGCCATGTCATCATCCGCATTGCATCATCATGTTTTTAAAACTTGCATCCGTTCGTATTCCCCCAATTCCGTCCGTTGTCCGTTCTGAGCCCAGACACACTTGCACGCGCCCGCGGCACGTCCGAAATAGTATTTTATAAGTGGCCGGAAAATGTTCTCGGAATGTGTAGAAAGTTGGTGTGTGGTATTATTTTAGTGTAGGTAGACCGCCTGTCAAATTTCATTGCATTCGGAGCTCGTTTGATAGCCCAACCGTTAAACTTATAGCGGCAGTATAGCCGATCTAACGTCGGACGTTTTCGGTCTCCGAAAACAGTTGCCGGGCTGCACTCATTCCCTCTCATCTCAGCCCAAACCCTCTCTTCACATCCCACCAAACCCCCCTCCGACCGGAGCCTTTGGATCGTGATCGGAGGGTCCGAAAACCCCCTAAATCCCTAACCCTAGCTCTTTTGCTATATATATAGACCCCCTCCATGCCATTTTGGGCACCCCTAGCCCTCCACCTACATCTAGCCCCCTCCCCCTCAATTTCAGCCCCAAGCCCCTCCCTGGCCTCCACTTGTCGCCGCCACTTGGCTTCCTACAGCGTCGTCACCATGTGGCGCCACCCCAGTGGGCAGCATCGCCACCCCGCCCAATTAGATGAGGCCACGTCGCCCCTCCAGTGCCCCCATCCGCCGCGGCCCGTGAAGCCCACAGGAGGCCTGCCCCGGGCCGCCCTGGGCCCATTCACCCCATGCCTTCCGCTTCCTCGATCCCGACTGGTTCGAGGGGAGGAGCCCCTCGATCTAGAGCCATGCCGCCATCTCGTGTTGCCTCGCTTCGCCAGCCACCTAAGACGTCGCCGACGTGCACCAGCAGGCCGTTCACGCCACCCTGCTCCTTCCCCATCTCCTTTCTCCCATGCTCTCCCTCTACTCTAAGCCATGCACCACCGCCATTTTGCAGGAGCCACCGCCAAGCTCGTCGCCGGCCTCCTCGGCCTCGGCCGTCTCCGTTGACCGTGTCCGTCGCCGGATCCGAGCTCCCCATGCGCCGATCTGTCCGTTCCCGGTCTTCCCCGCCTTGCATCGTCGATGCTCTCGCCGGAATTCGGTCGCTGCCATCATGGTTCTCTGTTGACCGCGCCCTCATCGACCGCGTGTGCCCGGGCCGCCTTCCCCTTCGCCTGTTGACCGAGGCCCAGCGCACCAAGCCTCCGCCAGCCCAAGCCGGCTGCTGCACTGACCGGGCCAGGCCCATGGTGAGCGCCCCAGCGCCCAGCTGTTTCAGCCCATGCCTTGTTTTTTTCCAGATCTGCGTTTTAGCTTTATCCAGAGACTGCCAGTTTTGCAGAAACACCCTTGCACTTCATGCATATCCTAACTAATTAATCGTGCATCGGATTAAAACAAACTTTATATGTATAATGTCTAGAATTTTGTCTAGTTTAATAATATCCAACTTTCATCTATGTTTAAAATGTTTAAAATGATGTTTGTGCAATTTTGTCCATATAGCATGCTAAAATGATTTAATTCATAACTAAATAATCGTAGCTCCAAACCTAACAAACTTTATATGTAAATGGGGTGGAAAAATGTCTAGTTTAACATGGTGGCATTACTTTGCATGTTTAATAACTCTAAAATTATGTTTAGGGCTGAACAGTACCAAACCTAAAAATATGCATATGGGGTTTTATCGGAATTGTTGTTCGTTGTTTCCGGCCTCATTTAAACTTGCCTAGATAGGTAGTTTTGTTGTGCTTCACCCCTTGCCATGTTAATCAACATTTAATATTGTTGGGTACACAAACGGGACAGAACTAAATAATTGTTATGGTGTTTCGTCAATATGCAACTCGTTGCGTATTGAGCTTCACTTAAATTGTAGTTTTGCTTATGCACTTTGCCATGCCATGCCTCATTAAACCGGACATGCATCATACTTGGTTGTGCATCATGTCATGCTTATGTGATGGTTGTTTACCATGTTGTTTGCTTTTTTCCGGTGTTGCTTCTTTGGGTTAGTTCCAACAACGTCGCGTTTTTGAGGATTCGTTCGACTACGTCCGTTTGTCTTCTTCATGGACTCGTTCTTCTTCCTTGTGGCATCTCAGCAAAGATGACCATACCCTCGAAATCACTTCTATCTTTGCTTCCTAGTTGCTCGCTCTAATGCTATGCCGCGATACCTACCACTTGCCTTATCATGCCTCCCATATTGCCATGTCCAGCCTCTAACCCACCTTGTCCTAGCAAACCGTTGTTTGGCTATGTTACCACTTTTGCTCAGCCCCTCTTATAGCGTCGCTAGTTGCAGGTGGAAATGAAGTTTGTTCCATGTTGGGACATGGATATGTTGGGATGTCACAATATCTCTTATTTTAACTAATGCATCTATATACTTGGTAAAGGGTGGAAGGCTCGGCCTTATGCCTGGTGTTTTGTTCCACTCTTGCCGCCCTAGTTTCTGTCATACCGGTGTTATGTTCCTTGATTTTGCGTTCAACATGGTTGGGTGTTATCGGGACCCCTTGATAGTTCACTTTGAATAAAACTCCTCCAGCAAGGCCAACCTTGGTTTTACCTTTTGCCTCACCACCACCTACTTTTCCCTTGGCAGTCGTGCTCCCAAGGGTCATCTTTATTCTAAGCCCCCCCGGGCCAGTGCTTGTCTAAGTGTTGGTCCGAACTAGAGTCCTTTGCAACGCCACCTCGGGGAAACTTGAGGGCTGGTATTAGTTGCACGGAGCGCTCATCTGGTGTTGCCTTGAGAACGAGATGTGTGCAGCTCCTATCAGGATGTCGGCGCATCGGGCGGTCTTGCTGGTCTTGTTTTACCATTGTCGAAATTTCTTGTAACCGGGATTCTGAGCCAGATCAGGTCTTCCTGGGAGAAGGAATATCCTTCGTTGACCGTGAGAGCTTGTGATGGGCTAAGTTGGGACACTCCTGCAGGGTTTGAACTTTCGAAAGCCGTGCTCGCGGTTATGGGCAGATGGGAATTTGTTAATGTCCAGTTGTAGAGAACTTGACACTTGACTTAATTAAAATGCATCAACTGCGTGTGTAGCCATGATGGTCTCTTTCCGGCGGAGTCCAGGAAGTGAACACGGTTCTGGTGTTATGTTTGAACGTAAGTACTTTCAGGATCACTTCTTGATCACTTCTAGTTCACGATCGTGCTTTGCTTCTCTTCTCGCTCTTATTTGCGTAAGTTAGCCACCATATATGCTAGTGCTTGCTGCAGCTCCACCTCACTACCCTTTTCCTACCCATAAGCTTAAATAGTCTTGATCTCGCGGGTGTGAGATTGCTGAGTCCCCGTGGCTCACAGATACTTCCAAACAGTTGCAGGTGCCGTTGATACCAGTGCAGATGATGCAGCTGAGCTCAAGTGGGAGCTCGATCAAGATCGTGTTTGTTGTGTTGTTTCGTTTCCTTTCCATCAGTAGTGGAGCCCAGTTGGGGCGATCGGGGATCTATGCAATTGGGGTTGTCTTTCTTTATTTGGTTCTGTAGTCGGACCTTGATTGTATTCTGGATGATGTAATGCTATATTTATGTATTGTGTGAAGTGGCAATTGTAAGCCAACTCTTTATCCCTTTCTTATTCAGTACATGGGATGTGTAAAGATTACCCCTCTTGCGACATGCCTACTATGCGGTTATGCCTCTAAGTCATGCTCCGACACGTGGGAGATATAACCGCATCGTGGGTGTTACAAGTTGGTAATCAGAGCCTTCCCCGACTTAGGAGCCCCCTGCTTGATCGAATCGCTGGCGTTACTGAGTCTAGAAGAAAATGTTTTGAGTCTTAGGATTATATATATCGGAGAGTAGGATTCTTTTTACTCCTCAGTCCCTTCGTCGCTCTGGTGAGGCCTCCTGACGTAGAAGCGTTGACTCTTCTCTTCTAAAATTTCACGAATTTATTTTTTTAGAATCACGTGGGTATCTTGGAATCGTTCCTATGGTTTTGTGACGAGAACATTGTTCTTGGTGCCACCTGACATTTAGGGGTTGTGGCAGTGTCCCGGGGAGTTGAGCTCCGAGGTGTTGTCGTCACAATTTTATCATTGCAGTTCTGGAATACCTGTGTTTCGCCGACATCGAAAATATCTTTTATGCAGTTGTTGGTGAGATAACCTCGACGCCACCCAGTACTAGGGCGGGAGTTCGGGAGTATTGCCATAACTCGTATAACAGATGCTTTTCGAAGGTTGAGGTAAACGATTTTCGAAGGTTTCTTGGTTATGTGTTGAAGGATGGATACAACTGGATGTAGGACTTGCTACTTTTGGGTGAGATATTATGCTTCCCCTGTATCCCCAACACCTGATTGCATAACCATAAAGTTTCGGGAGTTACAAGTGGGAATTCAAGTAGCTCTTAGGATATCTTTCCGATAGATTCATGATATGAGATTGGGGTTCGACGTCTAGTGGTCCGCCCATCCACGGCTGGTTTACAGTGGTCTCGTTGTGTCTTAAAGAGTCCTTGGCTATGCTGACTCGGGGACGCTTCATATGTCATGTGCACTGCCTTGTACATGATGGTGTTGTATGATCGAGCCCGTGTGGGCCCCACCATGAAAACTTCGGACGAAATCTCTATCATATGTTTGTTCTGGCTTATTTTGCAAGCCAATCCTTTGTTTTTGTTTTGGTTTGTGGTATTCGAGTTGCTTCAATGTCAAGGTTGATTCCATACCTTTTCTAAGCGGTGTTCTCATATTCCTTTGGGAATACTAATCCTTCATGATAATCGAGATTGTCATGTCAATCCTTTTCAACCGATGTCTTTCTCTTCAAGTGGATCCAACCATTTTCAACATCAGCAAGATCCAATCTCAGTTTTCTCAATGGTGTTCGTTTCATCCGTCCCCAAGTTGCATTTGTTTTCCCACCCTCCCTCCCTTTGTTTCTTCAAGGACTGAAATTGCTTCATCAAGTATCTATTTTATTGATGCAAAACCTCTCCATTTTTTTCCTTCAATCCTCTTATCCAGTGATTCTCAGAAAGATACTAACGGAGCCTCTCGTTCATCATTCTCCATTTTTTCTTCTCCGTTGGATTCAGTTCAAGCTTTGTTGATCATATTCCTTTCATTGTTTCAAATGTTTTCTCATGCCGTTGCACCTCTTAATCATTCACCTCTCGCTATTCATTTGTTCGGGAGTGCTGGAGATATCTAAGAAGGCTCGTCTTTTCATTCAAGATCTGTTCAACCTATTTTGAGGTTGTTATCTCATTCAAGCCATTTAATTCAATCGGTGCATGCTCTCTTTTAAATTGTTCAAAGGTGTTTCTCTTGAGTGGGCCCTAACCCACAGGTCTTTTTCCAGGATCTTACCTGACTCTTCTTATTTTCTTGGAGTTATTCTCAAATTCTCTCAAAGTTTGACGTAAGAATGATTTATCATCAGTCAAATGTCTTTCTCCAAGATCTTTCAAATTCTTTTCATCGTTGGTTCAACTTTTCTATTCTTCATTATTCCGGAGTGTCTCAACAATTCTTGGTGGTGTTTCTCATCGTCATTCTCGAATGTGAAGACTGAAGAAGTGTTTCCTCTAAATCTTGTGCCTTCTCTCAAGGATTCTCAGTTCAAGCGTGATGCCATCCACTCATAATTGTTTTGATTGTGAGAATTCTTTTCATCCATCCGGAGCATTTCAGGAGTCTTTTCAGTTTGATTCTCTGGAGCCCATCATCTCAGATTTATTCATTCCATCTTTCATCTCTCTTTTCCCAATCATATCGGTGCTTCATTCAAGTATTCTCTAATCAGCTAGTGATCTCTTTGTTCTCTTGTATCAAATTCTCTCAAGTATCTTCATTCGTTTTCCAATTATACCAGGTGATTTGTGCCTTTGCTACTTTCATTTTCAATTCATACGGTGGTTCGTTCAAGATTTTTCTTCCTTCTTATCATATCAATTTATTCGTTGTTTCAATCATACCGGTGGTTCGTTGAAGACCTTCTCAAGTTCGCGCTATATCTCTCTTCAATCTTTTCAAGAAGAATAAGTAGTATGGTAAGTCCGTTGCTTGTCATATCTAAATTGATGAAGGATAAGTATAATGTAATTCTTATTCTTGTTTCATCGAGTGAATTCAATTCCTTATTCCGGAGGTTCATCAAATTCTCGGTTTCAATTGTTTCATTTTTTCCCGGAGTTGCAACCTCTCTCATGTATGTCACCACAAAGCTCCATTTAAATCATCGCAAGGCTTCACCTTGTGTTTTCAACTTATAATTCCTTTTGTTTGATCATCCTTTTGTTACCAGAGTTCTTCATGGAGGCTACATGGTGTTGCGTCAAGGATTCCTTTCATTCTCCAATTGCTCTTCAAGTTTTCTCTCGAAGTTATGATCCGCCAAGCTATACTCTAAATTAAACATGGTGCTCAACACATGTTTTTTTAGGAGTTCAAGCATTCTTTATCTTGCATTTGGAACTGCAATTCTTTCTACCTTATAATTTGAGGTGGTGTTGTGTCATTCTTGATAATTTCCCTTCGGGTTTCATGATTCACAAGTTTTCAAAGACTGACATATTGTAAACCCATCATTTTCAATTAGTTCATGAGATCCTTTGCAACCCATCAATCTATTCACTGGAGCTATCTTGGCTTTGATTTCACCTAAAACCTTCCCTAAGGAATGTTGCTATTATGGTGCTTATCAATGACCCATTTTCTTCATTTATCCTCCCGGTGAAATAAGTTTCCCGTCTCCTTGTTCTTATCAATCCAATCTATTGCTTTTCGTTAGTGGCAGAATTTCACCTCAGTTTCGAGATGTCTTCCATTAGCCCACATCAAGCTTTTCCTTTCGTTGTTGATAATCCAACAACTCCGTTCTAGTTTTTGTTGTAAGCGTGCTCTCTCAAGATCTTGCTTCCCTCTGTTCCTTCCATTCCATTCCATTCTTTCTTTTCTTCCAGAGGTTTTGTGATGTTGCTCTCTTCTCTCATCATCTCAAGTTGTGAGGATCATGTTCTTTTCATGCTTATCTATTTAAACGGAGTGTCGTGTTTTCATTCGAGCTCTCTCATCTTATCAAGTTTTACCTCCCTTCTCAACCGGAGTTGCTGTCTGAATTCGTTCTTACCCCTGGTGCCATTCTTTCTGTAGTTTCGGAGGCAGTGTGTTTTTGATTTCGTCAAGTATCATCCAATCTTCCCAAGTTCTTGTTGAATTCTTTCCAAGTACAGTCGGAGTGCTGCCCAAATTACATCATTCTTATTCCTTATCTATCTTGTTTTAACCAGAGTGTCATGTCTATCATTCCTCTTCTAACCGGAGTCTCATCCAAGTGCTTTCGTTTGGCAAAGTTCATATTCTATGCCTTCCATTTTTAACCGGAGTGTTGTCGTAATTGATCTTTATCGTTACTTGTACATCTCTTTTCATCCGGAGTACTTGCATGTACTTCTTGTCCTTGGTGACACTTTTCTTATGTCTCTCAACCTACAAGGTTCTAGTAATGTTCCTTGTTCCTCTTTCCTAACGGAGTGTTTTCAACTTTGTTCATCTTCGTTGTTTTCTTTCTTTCAATTTGTTCAACCTCGCAAGGTTCTTTGGTTTCACTCTTTTGTCAAGAAGCAACTTAGTTTTACCTCTTCCTCTTCCTCTTCCGTTTTTCTCCGGTGCCATCCTAGATCTCGGCACGAGATCCTCTTGTAGTGGTGGAGTGTTGTGATGCCCCGAGACCGTTGCGCCAGGTGTCTCCCAGTTATTCGCCGTCGTTGCCATGTCATTTTCTTGCGTGTTGCGTCTTGCCATGTCATCATCCGCATTGCATCATCATGTTTTTAAAACTTTCATCCATTCGTGTTCCCCCAGTTCCATCCGTTGTCCGTTCTGAGCCTAGACACACTTGCACGCGCCCGCAGCACGTCCGAAATAGTATTTTATAAGTGGTCGAAAATTTTCTCGGAATGGGTTGAAAGTTGGCGTGCGGTCTTCTTTTAGTGTAGGTAGACCACCTGTCAAATTTTCATCGCATTCGGAGCTTGTTTGATAGCCCAACCGTTAAACTTATAGCGGCATTATAGCCGGTCTAACGTCGAACGTTTTTGGTCTCCGGAAACAGTTGCCGGGCTGCACCCATTCCCTCTCATCTCAGCCCAAACCTTCTCTTCACAGCCCACCAAACCCCCCCCCCCTCCGACCGGAGCCATTGGATCGCGATTGGAGGGTCCAAAAACCCCCTAAATCCCATAACCCTAGCTCTTTTGCTATATATAGACCCCCTCCATGCCATTTTGGGCACCCCTAGCCCTCCACCTACCTCTAGCCCCCTCCCCCTCAATTTCAGCGCCGAGCCCCTCCCTGGCCTCCACTTGTCCCCGCCACATGGCCTCCTATAGCGCCGCCACCTCGCCGTCGCCACGTGGCGCCACCCCAGTGGGCAGCGTCGCCGCCCCGCCCAATCAGATGAGGCCACGTCGCCCCTCCAGCGCCCCCATTTGTCGCGACCCGTGAAGCCCACGGGAGGCCCACCCCGGGCCGCTCTGGGCCCGTTCGCCCCATGCCTTCCGCTTCCTCGATCCCGACTGGTTCGAGGGGAGGAGCCCCTCGATCTAGAGCCCTGCCGCCGTCTCATGTTGCCTTGCTTCGCCAACCACCTGAGACACCGCCGACGAGCACCAGCAGGCCGTTCGCGCCACCCTGCTCCTCCCCCATCTCCTTTCTCCCGTGCTCTCCATCTACTCTAAGCCATGCGCTGCCGCCATTTTGCAGGAGCCACTGCCAAGCTCGTCGCCGGCCTCCTCGACCTCGGCCGTCTCCGTTGACCGCGTCCGTCGCCGGATCCGAGCTCCCCACGCGCCGATGTGTCTGTTCCCGGTATTCCCCGCCTTGCACCGTCAACGCTCTCGCTGGAGTTCGGCCGCTGCCGCCATGGTTCTCCGTTGACCACGCCCTCATCAACCGTATGTGCCCGGGCCGCCTTCCCCTTCGCCTGTTGACCGAGGCCCAGCGCACCAAGCCACCGCCAGCCCAAGCCGGTTGCTGCACTGGCCGGGCCAGGCCCATGGTGAGCGCCCAGCAGTTTCGGCCCGTGCCTTTTTTCCAGATTTGCGTTTTAGCTTTATCCAGAGACTGCCAGTTTTGCAGAAACACCCTTGCACTTCATGCATATCCTAACTAATTAACCGTGCATCGGATTAAAACAAACTTTATATGTATAATGTCTAGAATTTTGTCTAGTTTAATAATATCCAACTTTCATCTTTGTTTAAAATGTCTAAAATGCTGTTTGTGTAATTTTGTCCTTATAGCATGCTAAAATGATTTAATTCATAACTAAATAACTGTAGCTCCAAACCTAACAAACTTTATATGTAAATGGGGTGGAAAATGCCTAGTTTAACATCGTGGCATTACTTTGCATGTTTAATAACTCTAAAATTATGTTTAGGGCAGAACAGTACCAAACCTTAAAATATGCATATGGGGTTTTACCGGAATTGTTGTTCATTGTTTCCGGCCTCATTTAAACTTGCCTAGATAGGTAATTTTGTTGTTATTCACCCCTTGCCATGTTAATCAACCATTAATATTGTTGGGTACACAAACGGGAGAGAACTAAATAATTGTTGTGGTGTTTCCTCAATATGCAACTCGTTGCATATTGAGCTTCACTTAACTCGTAGTTTTGCTTGTGCACTTTGCCATGCCATGCCTCATTAAACCGGACATGCATCATACTTGGTTGTGCATCATGTCATGCTTATGTGATGGTTGTTTACCATGTTATTTGCTTCTTTACGGTGTTGCTTCTTCGGGTTAGTTCTGATAACGTCGCGTTTCTGAGGATTCATTCGACTACGTCCGTTTGTCTTGTTCATGGACTCGTTCTTCTTCCTTGTGGGATCTCAGACAAGATGACCATACCCTCAAAATCACTTCTATCTTTTCTTGCTAGTTGCTCGCTCTACTACTATGCCGCGATACCTACCACTTGCCTTATCATGCCTCCCATATTGCCATGTCCAGCCTCTAACCCACCTTGTCCTAGCAAACCGTTGTTTGGCTATGTTACCGCTTTTGCTCAGCCCCTCTTATAGCGTTGCTAGTTGTAGGTGAAGATGAAGTTTGTTCCATGTTGGGACATGGATATGTTGGGATATCACAATATCTCTTATTTTAACTAATGCATCTATAAAGTTGGCAAAGGGTGGAAGGCTCGGCCTTATGCCTGGTGTTTTGTTCCACTCTTGCCGCCCTCGTTTCCGTCATACCGGTGTTATGTTCCTTGATTTTGCATTCCTTACATGGTTCGGTGTTATGGGGACCCCTTGACAGTTCGCTTTGAATAAAACTCCTCCAGCAAGGCCCAACCTTGGTTTTACCTTTTGCCTCACCACCACCTACTTTTCCCTTGGGAGTCACGCTCCCGAGGGTCATCTTTATTTTAAGCCCCCCGGGCCAGTGCTTGTCTAAGTGTTGGTCCAAACTAGAGTCCTTTGCAGCGCCACCTCGGGGAAACTTGAGGGCTGGTTTTAGTTGTACGGAGCGCTCATCCGGTGTTGCCCTGATAACGAGATATGTGCAGCTCCTATGCGGATGTCGGCGCATCGGGCGGTCTTGCTGGTCTTGTTTTACCATTGTCGAAATGTCTTGTAACCGGGATTCTGAGCCTGATCGGGTCTTCCTGGGAGAAGGAATATCCTTCGTTGAGCATGAGATCTTGTGATGGGCTAAGCTGGGACACCCCTGCAGGGTTTGAACTTTCGAAAGCCGTGCCCGTGGTTATGGGCAGATGGGAATTTGTTAATGTCCGGTTGTAGAGAACATGACACTTGACTTAATTAAAATGCATCAACTGCGTGTGTAGCCGTCATGGTCTCTTTCCGGCGGAGTCCGTGAAGTGAACACGGTTCTGGTGTTATGTTTGAACGTAAGTACTTTCAGGATCACTTCTAGTTCACAATCGTGCTTTGCTTCTCTTCTCGCTCTTATTTGCGTAAGTTAGCCACCATATATGCTAGTTCTTGCTGCAGCTCCACCTCACTACCCTTTTCCTACCCATAAGCTTAAATAGTCTTGATCTCGCGGGTGTGAGATTGCTGAGTCCTCGTGGCTCACAGATACTTCCAAACAGTTGCAGGTGCCGTTGATACCAGTGCAGATGACGCAGTTGAGCTCAAGTGGGAGCTCGATGAAGATCGTGTTTGTTGTGTTGTTTCCTTTCCTTTCGATCAGTAATGGAGCCTAGTTGGGGCGATCGGGGATCTATGCAATTGGGGTTGTCTTTCTTTATTTGGTTCCGTAGTCAGACCTTGATTGTATTCTGGATGATGTAATGCTATATCTATGTGTTGTGTGAAGTGGCGATTGTAAGCCAACTCTTTATCCCTTTCTTATTCAGTACATGGGATGTGTAAAGATTACCCCTCTTGCGACATGCCTACTTTGCGGTTATGCCTCTAAGTTGTGCTTCGACACGTGGGAGATATAACCACGTCATGGGTGTTACATGCTCCTAGGGGGATAGATTGGTAGGAAAAGACCATCGCTCGTCCCCGACCGCCACTCATAATGAAGACAATCAAATAACACCTCATGTTTCAAATTTGTTACATAACGTTTACCATATGTGGATGCTACGGGACTTGCAAACTTCAACACAAGTATTTCTCAATTTCACAACTACTCAACTAGCACGACTTTGATATTATTACCTCCATATCTCAAAACAATCATCAAGCATCAAACTTCTCTTAGTATTCAAAACACTCTTAAGAAAATTTTACTAACTTTGTATACCTAGCATATTAGGATTTTAAGCAAATTACCATGCTATTAAGACTCTCAAAATAATCTAAGTGAATCATCAGAGATTCTATAAAACAAATCCACCACCGTGCTCTAAAAGATATAAGTGAAGTACTAGAGCAAAATTATATAACCCAAAAGATATAAGCGAGGCACATAGAGTATTCTAACAAATTCTAAATCATGTATGTCTCTCTCAAAAGGTGTTTACAGCAAGGATGATTGTGGCAAACTAACAAGCAAAGACTCAAATAATACAAGACGCTCCAAGCAAAATACATATCATGTGGCGAATAAAAATATAGCTCCAAGTAAAGTTACCGATAGAAGTAGACGAAAGAGGGGATGCCTTCCGGGGCATCCCCAAGCTTTAGCTTTTAGGTGTCCTTAGATTATCTTGGGGGTGAAATGGGCATCCCCAATCTTAGACTCTTGCCACTCCTTGTTCCATAATCCATCAAATCTTTACCCAAAACTTGAAAACTTCACAACACAAAACTTAAAGTAGAAAATCTCGTGAGCTCTGTTAGCGAAAGAAAATAAAAGACATCTTCAAGGTACTGTAACGAACTCATTCTTTATTTATATTGGTGTTATACCTACTGTATTCCAACTTCTCTATGGTTTATAAACTATTTTACTAGACATAGATTCATCAAAATAAGCAAACAACACACGAAAAAACAGAATCTGTCAAAAACAGAACAGTCTGTAGTAATCTGTAGCTAGCGCAAGATCAGAAACCTCAAAAACTATAAAATAAATTGCTGGACGTGAGGAATTTATCTATTAATAATATTAAAAAAGAATTAACTAAATAGCACTTTCCAAATAAAAATGACATCAGTTCTCGTGACTGCTAAAGTTTCTGTTTTTTACAGCAAGCTCAACAAGACTTTCCCCAAGTCTTCCAACGGTTCTACTTGGCACAAACACTAATTAAACACAAAAAAACACAACCAAAACAGAGGCTAGATAAATTATTTATTACTAAACAGGAGCAAAAATCAAGGAATAAAAATAAAATTGGGTTGCCTCCCAACATGCGCTATCGTTTAACGCCCGTAGCTAGGCATAACAAGCAAGAATAGATCTAGGTATTACCATCTTTGGTAGGCAATCCATAAGTGGCTCTCATAATAGATTCATAAGGTAATTTAATTTTATTTCTAGTAAAGTGTTCCATGCCTTTATTTAATGGAAATTGGAATCTAATGTTTCCTTCCTTCATATCAATAATTGCACCAATCGTTCTAAGGAAAGGTCAACCAAGAATAATAGGACATGAAGGATTGCAATCTATGTCAAGAACAATAAAATCTACGGGCACATATTTCCTATTTGCAATAATAAGAACATCGTTAATTCTTCCCATAGGTTTCTTAATAGTGGAATCCGCAAGGTGCAAGTTTAGAGAGCAATCATCAAAATCACGGAAACCTAACAAATCACACAAAGTCTTTGGAATCGTGGAAACAGTAGCACCCAAATCACATAAGGCATAGCATTCATGATTTTTAATTTTAATTTTAATAGTTGGTTCCCACTCATCATAAAGTTTTCTGGGGATAGAAACTTCCAATTCAAGTTCTTCTTCATAAGATTGCATCAAGGCATCAACGGTATGTTTAGTAAACGCTTTATTTTGACTATAAGCGTGAGGAGAATTTAGCACGGATTGCAACAAGGAAATACAATCAATCAAAGAGCAATTTTCATAGTTAAATTCCTTGAAATCCATAATAGTGGGTTTAGCAACATCTAGGGTTTTAATTTCTTCAATCCCACTTTTATCACATTTAGCATCAAGATCAACAAATTCTGAATTCTTGGAACGCCTTCTAGGTAAATGTGGATCATATTCAGTCCCATCATTATCAAGATTCATATTGCAAAACAAATATTTAATAGGGGACACATCAATAACTTTCTAGATCTTCATCTTTATTTTCATAGCAATCCGGTTTAGCGGTAATCTTATTAACTAAGGTAGCCTGCCTATCCGAAATTTCAGCAATTAATTTCTCAAGATGAGCAATTTGGGATCTTAAACCATCGAATTCTTTAGACATATCATCAAGCTCTTTATTCATAAAACTCATAAAAATTTTCTGTTCTTTAAGCTCGTTTCTGAAGAAACCATTATGTTCAAATTGCAAGACCATGAAACTCCTGACATTGCTTTCGATCTCTTCTAATCTTTTAAGGTGAAGGTCACCAAATTTAGGAAGAGCCATCGTGACAAGCAAGCAAACTAACACACAAGCAAACAGAAAGAAAGCGGGCAAAAAGAGGCAAATAGGGAAAGAGAGGGAGGATAGAGAGAGAGAGAGGTTGAATAAAACGGCAAGGGTGAAGTGGGGGAGAGGAAAATGAGAGGCAAATGGCAAATAATGTAATGCGGGAGATAAGGGTATGTGATGGGTACTTGGTATGTTGACTTGTGCGTAGACCTCCCCGGCAACGGCGCCAAAAATCCTTCTTGCTACCTCTTGAGCACTGCATTGGTTTTCCCCGAGGAGGAAGGGATGATGCAGAAAGTAGCGTAAGTATTTCCCTCAGTTTTTGAGAACCAAGGTATCAATCCAGTAGGAGGCTGCGCGCGAGTCCCTCGTACCTGCACAAAACAAATAAATCCTCGCAACCAACACAAATAGGGGTTGTCAATCCCTATAAGGCCACTTACGAGAGTGAGATCTGATAGATATGATAAGATAATATTTTTGGTATTTTTATGATAAAGATGCAAAGTAAAATAAAGGCAAAGTAAATAGCAAAGGAAATAACTAAGTAGTAGGAGATCAATATGATAAAGATAGACCGAGGGGCCATATGTTTCACTAGTGGCTTCTCTCGAGAGCATAAGTATTCTACGGTGGGTGAACAAATTACTGTTGAGCAATTGACAGAATTGAGCATAGTTATGAGAATATCTAGGTACGATCATTTATATAGGCATCACATCCGAGACAAGTAGACCGACTCTTGCCTGCATCTACTACTATTACTCCACTCATCGACCGCTATCCAGCAAGCATCTAGAGTATTAAGTTAAAAAAGAGTAATGCCTTAAGCAAGATGACATGATGTAGAGGGATAGACTCATGCAATATGAAGAAAACCCCATCGTGTTATCCTCGATGGCAACAATACAATACGTGCCTTGCTGCCCCTACTGTCACTAGGAATGGACACCGCAAGATTGAACCCAAAGCTAAGCACTTCTCCCATTGCCAGAAAGATCAATCTAGTAGGCCAAACCAAACTGATAATTCGAAGAGACTTGCAAAGATAACCAATCATACATAAAAGAATTCAGGGAAGATTCAAATATTATTCATAGATAGACTTGATCATAAACCCACAATTCATCGGTCTCAACAAACACACCGCAAAAAGAAGATTACATCGAATGGTTCTCCACAAGAGAGGGGGAGAACATTGTATTGAGATCCAAAAAGAGAGAAGAAGCCATCTAGCTAATAACTATGGACCCGTAGGTCTGAGGTAAACTACTCACACTTCATCGGAGGGGCTATGGTGTTGATGTAGAAGCCCTCCGTGATCGATGCCCCTGCCGGCGGAGCTCCGGAACAGGCCCCAAGATGGGATCTCGTGGATACAGAAAGTTATGGCGGTGGAATTAGGGTTTTGGCTTCGTATCTGATCGTTTGGGGGTACGTAGGTATATCTAGGAGGAAGGAGTATGTCGGTGGAGCAACAGGAGGCCCAC
>NC_041388.1:674125996-674194155 GCF_002162155.2 Triticum dicoccoides | reverse complement strand
GGGGGTAGGCATGCCCCCTACCTCGTGGCCTCCTCTTTTCTTTCTTGACGTAGGGTCCAAGTCTCCCGGGTCTTGTTCGTTGAGAAAATCACGTTCCCAGGATTCATTCGTTTCGACTCCGTTTGATATTCCTTTTCTTCGAAACCCTAAAACAGGCAAAAAATAGCAATTTTGGGCTAGGCCTCCGGTTAATAGGTTAGTCCAAAAATAATATAAAAGTGGATAATAAAGCCCAATAATGTCCAAAACAGTAGATAATATAGGATGGAGCAATCAAAAATTATAGGTACGTTGGAGACGTATCATGGGTGTGCATCCAACTTGCTTGCTCATGAAGACCTCGGGCATTTGAGGAAGCCCATCATCGGAATATACAAGCCAAGTTCTATAATGAAAATTCCCACTAGTACATGAAAGTGATAACTCAAGAGACTCTCTATATGAAGAACATGGTGCTACTTTGAAGCACAAGTGTGGTAAAAGGATAGTAACATTGCCCCTTCTCTCTTTTTCTCTCATTTTTTTATTTTTTTATTTTTATTTTTATTTTTATTTTTTTGGGCCTTCTATTTTTTTTCGTCCGGAGTCTCATCCCTACTTCTGGGGGAATCATAGTCTCCATCATCCTTTCCTCACTGGGGCAATGCTCTAATAATGATGATCATCACACTTTTATTTACTTACAACTCAATATTACAACTCGATAATAGAACAAAGATATGACTCTATATGAATGCCTCCAGTGGTGTACCGGGATGTGCAATGATCTAGCGTAGCAATGACATCAAAAAATGGACAAGCCATGAAAACATCATGCTAGCTATCTTACGATCATGCAAAGTAATATGACAATGAATTCTCAAGTCATGTATATGATGATGATGGAAGTTGCATGGCAATATATCTCGGAATGGCTATGGAAATGCCATAATACGTAGGTATGGTGGCTGTTTTGAGGAACGTATATGGTGGGTTTATGGTACCGGCGAAAGTTGCGCGGTACTAGAGAGGCTAGCAATGGTGGAAGGGTGAGAGTGCGTATAATCCCTGGACTCAACATTAGTCATAAAGAACTCACATAATTATTGCAAAAGTTTATTAGCCCTCGAAGCAAAGTACTACTACGCATGCCCCTAGGGGGATAGATTGGTAGGAAAAGACCATGGCTCGTCCCCGACCGCCACTCATAAGGAAGACAATCAATAAATACCTCATCACATAACAGTTCACCATACGTGCATGCTACGGGAATCACAAACCTCAACACAAGTATTTCTACTAATCCATAACTACCCACTAGAATGACTCTAATATCACCATCTTTATACCGCAAAACTATTGCAAGGGATCAAACATATCATATTCAGTGATCTACAAGTTTTATGTAGGATTTTATGACTAACCATGTGAATGACCAATTCCTGTCATCTCTCTAAATAGATATAAGTGAAGCAAGAGAGTTTAATTCTTTCTACAAACAATATGCCCATGCTCTAACAAATATAAGTGAAGAAAAAGAGCATTCTACAAATGGCGGTTTTCTATGTAAAGAGAAATAGGCAATCCAAACTTCAAATGATATAAGTGAAGCACATGAAGCATTCTATAAAGCCATACTCAAAACATATAAGTGAACTGCATAGAGCATTCTATAAATAAACCAAGGACTATCGCATACCAGCATGGTGCATATAAGAAAAATGAAAACTAAATGCAAAAGACGCTCCAAGATTGCACATATCGCATGAACGAAACGAATCCGAAAACATACTGGTACTTGTTGAAGAAAGAGGGGATGCCTTCCGGGGCATCCCCAAGCTTAGACGCTTGAGTCTCCTTGAATATTTAGTTGGGTTGCCTCGGGCATCCCCAAGCTTGAGCTCTTGCCTCTCTTCCTTCTTATCACATCGAGACCTTCTCGATCATCAAACACTTCATCCACACAAAACTTCAATAGAAAACTCGGTAAGATCCGTCAGTATAATAAAGCAAATCACTACACTAAGTACTATTTCAAACCAATTCATATTTTGTTTTTGCATTATGTCTACTGTAATATAACTTTTTCATGGCTTAATCCACAGATATGAATTGATAGTTTCATCGAAACGAGCAAACTATGCATCAAAAACAGAATCTGTCTAAAACAGAACAGTCTGTAATAATGTGAACATTCACCATACTTCTGGTACTTGAAAATTCTACCAAAATTAGGAACAATAAAAAATTTGTATAGAAAGACATTGCAAAAAGAATCGGAACCATTTGATGTTCTAGCTAAAAATGTAAAATCATGCACTACAGCCGAAGTTTCTGTCCTGCACCGTACAAACCATCAAGCAAATGTAAACATCCTAAAGGCAAACCTTGGCACATTATTTTTATAATACAATGGAATTGTACAAGGGGATAATTATTTTTATTAAAATTTTCTGTAATCAAGATTCACAAAGTTCCCGTGAGCATGAACAAAGTTCAAGGAGCTCTCCCACTTCAACAATGCTTGTCTTTCTCACTTTCACTTTCCTTTTTGAAATAGTTTCGGGTTCCCCTCTTTATTTTTGTTGTTTTTAAACTATATGAAAGCACTCAACAGAAATAAATGACTCCCTAAAACTTCCGGTTTGTCTCCCTGGTAGCGCTTTCTTTAAAGCCATTAAGCTACGCATATAGTGCTCAAGTAGTGAATCCAACCGGATCCCAAGGTATATCAAAGCAAATTTTAATTAACAATGATTTATAATTTAGCAGTGAGCACAAAGTAACATATATCATGCAAAAAATGAAGTCTAACTCTCTTCCTATGCATCGGCATGTCATAAAAGAACAATTCATGCACACAAAGCAAAGGCCAATGCATAGTAATAACAGTTTCTTACAATTTTGTTGTATTGGAAACATAGAGAGGTGGAGATGTAGTTCCTCTCTAATAATAATTGCAAGTAGGAGAAGCAAGCACATGCATATTATATTCATCAAAATCATCATGTGTAATAGTAAGACGCAACCCATCAATATAATCCTTAATAAGTGCAAACTTCTCCGATATAGTGTAGTCGGGAGAATTCAAAAAGATAATAGGACTATCATGCATGGATGCAATAGCAACAATTTCATGTTTAACATAAGGAACTATAGCAAGTTCATCTCCATAAGCATAATTCATATTGGCATCTTGGCCACAAGCATAGCAAGCATCATCAAAAAGGGATATTTCTAGAGAATCAACGGGATCATAACAATCATCATAGCAATCATCCCTCGGTAAGCATGAAGGGAAATTAAACAATGTATGAGTTGAAGAGTTACTCTCATTAGAAGGTGGGCACGGGTAGCTAATCCGCTCTTCCTCCTTTTGTTCTTCGCTCACCTCCTCATCTTTTTCATCCAATGAGCTCACAGTTTCATAAATTTCTTCTTCCATAGACTCCTGCAAAATATTAGTCTCTTCTTGGATAGCAATGTAGTCCTCAATATATGGTTCAACATAGGCATTAGAATCATAATTATCATAGAAATATTTAAGTATGTTAAAATTTTCAGATTTGTAAAGAGTAGCATCATATGTTTCAATCAAAGAAGCAATTTCATAAGCACCCTTAAAAGCAACAAATTCTTCAATTTGTTGAACATCATAGTAACTATAAACACACTTAGCATACGAAGATACGATTCCATTATCACTAAACTCACATTGATAGGGAAGGTGTTTCTTAGGGTTTTCAGAACAACAAGTAATATCATATATTTCGCATAAATTTCAAGCATAGCATTGCAAACGATGAATTTGACCTAGTAAAATTTTCCCTTTTTCAGATATTTGGTATCGCACATAACAAGCATGCTCATCTAAAGATTTGCCCTCAACTAAGCTAGTTGGGGTTTCAGCACGAGCACATAGGGATCGAAGATGATCCAAGTAATAAGCTTCAGCAGTGTGATAGATTTTGAGTGGTTCTTCAACCATGTTCAGTAGGTACAACTATTTTTTTTGGTATTTTGTGTTTCCTATCCATAACTAAATATAAAGAACAACTAAGAACAGCAAATAAAAATTACTTAGTGATAAAGCAAACAAGCACACACGAGAATATTCACCCCACGCTATTGCTCCCCGGCAACGGCACGAGAAAAAGGTCTTAATAACCCACAAGTACAGGGGATCGCAACCGTTTGCGATAACTAAGAGTGTCGAACCCAACGAGGAGCTAAAGGCATAAAAAATATTCCCTCAAGTTCTATCGACCACTGATACAACTTGACGCACGCTTTACGTTCGCTTTACCTAGAACAAGTACGAAACTAGAAGTACTTTGTAGGTGTTGTTGGATAGGTTTGCAAGATAATAAAGATTACGTAAATAAAAAGTAGGGGTTGTTTAGATAAAGAAAAAATAAAGTAAATATAGCGAGTGTGGAAAAGTGGTGGTAGGAATTGTGAAATTGCCCCTAAGCAATTGACTACTTTACTAGACCGATAGCAAGTATTATGTGGGAGAGGCCACCGCTAGCATGCCATCCCTGACTTGGAATTCTATACACTTATGATTGGAACTATTAGCAAGCATCCGCAACTACTAACGTTCATTAAGGTAAAACCCAACCATAGCATTAAGATATATTGGTCCCCCTTCAATCCCGTATGCATCAATTTCTATGCTAGGTTGAAGCTTCTATCACTCTTGCCCTCCAATACATAGTCCTATCAACATACAACTAACCCTATGGTGTGATCCACGCGCGCTCTCATATGATGGGAACCAAAGGACAACAACATAACCACAAGCAAATTAAATCAATCATAGCAATTCATCAACCACCGATAGGACAACAAAAATCTACTCAGACATCATAGGATGGCAACACATCATTGGATAATAATATGAAGCATAAAGCACCATGTTCAAGTAAAGGGTACAACAGGTTGCGGGAGAGTGGACCGCTGTAGATAGAGGGGGGAAGGTGATGGAGATGTTTGTGAAGATGGCGGAGGTGTTGGTGTAGATCGCGGTGATGATGATGATGGCCACGGCAGCGTTCCGGCGCCACCGGAAGAGAAGGGGAGAGGGGGCCCCTTTGTCTTCTTCTTCCTTGACCTCCTCCCTAGATGGTAGAAGGGTTTCCCCTCTGGTCCTTGGCCTCCATGGCATGGGAGGGGCGAGAGCCCCTCCGAGATTGGACCTGTCTCTCTGTCTCTCTCTGTTTCAGCGTTCTCAGATTCTACCCTTTCATCGTTTCTTATATTCCCGGAGATCCGTAACTCCGATTTGGCTGAAATTTTAACATGATCTCTATCCGGATATTAGCTTTAATTTCTTGCGGTGAAAGCAGGGCATCAACCGCCTTATGGGGTGGCCACAAGGGTCAGGGGCACGCATGCCCCCCTGGGGCGCGCCCCCCTGCCTCATGGCCCCCTCGGGCATCGTCGCGTGTGGATTTTTCTTCCCAAAAATCATATATATTCCAAAAAAAATCTCCGTCAGTTTTTATCCCGTATGGACTCTGTTTGATATGGATATTCTGCGAAACAAAAAACATGCAACAAACAGGAACTGGCACTGGGCACTGGATCAATATGTTAGTCCCAAAAATAGTATAAAAAGTTGCCAAAAGTATATGAAAGTTGTAGAATATTGGCATGGAACAATCAAAAATTATAGATACGATAGAGACGTATCACTTTCCTTAACGGAAATTGGAATCTAATATTTCCTTCTTTCATGTCAACAATTGCACCAATCGTTCTAAGGAAAGGTCTACCAAGAATTATAGGACATGTAGGATTGCAATCTATATCAAGAACAATGAAATCTATGGGCACATAATTCCTATTTGCAATAATAAGAACATAATTAATTCTCCCCATAGGTTTCTTAATGGTGGAATCCGCAAGATGCAAATTTAATGAACAATCATCAAATTCACAGAAACCTAGCACATCACACAAAGTTTTTGGAATCATGGAAACACTAGCACCCAAATCACATAAAGCATAGCATTCATAATCTTTAATCTTAATTTTAATTGTAGGTTCCCACTCATCATAAAGTTTTCTACGAATAGAAACTTCTAGTTCAAGCTTTTCTTCATGGGATTGCATTAAAGCATCAACGATATGTTTACTAAAAGGTTTATTTTGATCATAAGCATGAGGAGAATTTAATATGGATTGCAACAAGGAAACACAATCTATCAAAGAGCAATTATCATAATTAAATTCCTTGAAATCAAAAATAGTGGGTTCATTGCTATGTAAAGTTTTAACCTCTTCAATACCACTTTTATTAATTTTTGCATCAAGAACTAAAAACTCTGAATCATTGGGACACCTTTTAGCTAAAGTTGACTCATCTCCAGTCCCATCTTTATCAAGATTCATATTGGAAAACAAAGATTTAATAGGAGATACATCAATCACTTTTAGATCTTCATCATTATTATCATGTAGATCTTCCAGTTTATCGGCCATCTTATTAACTAAGGTGGCTTGCTTATCCGAAATTTGGCCCACTCAATTTTCAAGATGAGCAAACTGAGATTTCAAACCATAAAATTCTTTAGACATATCATCAAGCTCTTTATTCATGTACTCCATAAAACTTTTTTGTTCTTTAAGCTCATTTATGAAGAAATTATTATGCTCAAATTGCAAAGACATAAAACTTCTAACGTTGTTTTCAATTTCTTCCAACCTTCTAAGGTGAGGATCAACGCCTTTTGGCAAAGCCATCAAAGCAAACAGGCACACCAGAGGCAAGAGAAAAGAGGCGAACGGAATAGGGTGAATAAAACGGCAAAGGTGAAGTGGGGTAGAGGAAAACGAGAGGTAAATGGAAAATAATGTAATGCTAGGGAGAAGAGTTTATGATGGGTACTTGGTATGTCTTGACTTGGCGTAGATCTCCTCGGCAACGGCGCCAGAAATCCTTCTAGCTACCTCTTGAGCATGCGTTGGTTTTCCCTTGAAGAGGAAAGGGTGATGCAGCAAAGTAGCGTAAGTATTTCCCTCAGTTTTTGAGAACCAAGGTATCAATCCAGTAAGAGACAACGCACAAGTCACCTAGTACTTGCACAAACAATCAAAAAACTCGCAACCAACGCGATAAAGGGGTTGTCAATCCCTTCACAGTCACTTGCGAAAGTGAGATCTGATAGAGATAATAAGATAAATATTTTTGGTATTTTTTTGTATAGATTGGAAAGTGAAGATTGCAAAATAGTAAATGAGATACGACAATAAAAGAGATGCAATATAATAAGAAAGAGACCTGGGGCCATAGGTTTCACTAGTGGCTTCTCTCACGATAGCATGTATTACGGTGGGTGAACAAATTACTGCCGAGCAATTGATAGAAAAGTGCATAGTTATGAAGATATCTAAGGCAATGATCATGAATATAGGCATTATATCCGTGTCAAGTAGATCGAAACGATTCTGCATCTACTACTATTACTCCACACATCGACCGCTATCCAGCATGCATCTATAGTATTAAGTTCATAAGAGCAGAGTAACGCATTAAGCAAGATGACATGATGTAGAGGGATAAACTCAAGCAATATGACATAAACCCCATCTTTTTATCCTCGATGGCAACAATACAATATGTGCCTTGCTGCCCCTACTGTCACTGGGAAAGGACACCGCAAGATTGAACTCAAAGCTAAGCACTTCTCCCATTGCAAGAAAGATCAATCTAGTAGGCCAAACTAGACCGATAATTCGAAGAGATTTGCAAAGATATCAAATCATGCATATAAGAATTCAGAGAAGAACCAAACAATATTCATAGATAATCAAGTTCATAAACCCACAATTCATCGGATCTCGGCAAACACACCGCAAAAAAATATTACATCAAATCGATCTCCAAGAACATCGAAGATAACTTTGTATTGAAGATCAAAGAGAGGGAAGAAGCCATCTAGCTAATAACTATGGACCCGAAGGTCTGTGGTAAACTACTCACGCTTCATCAGAGAGGCTATGGTGTTGATTTAGAAGCCCTCCGTGATCGATTCCCCCTTCGGCAGATCGTCGGAAATGGCCCCAAGATGGGATCTCACGGGTACAGAAGGTTGCGGCAGTGGAAAAGTGGTTTCGTGGCTCCCCTGATGTTTTTAGGGTATAAGAGTATATATAGGTGAAAGAAGTATGTCAGTGGAGCTCCGTGGGGCCCATGAGGGTGGGGGCGTGCCTACCCCTCTGGGCGCGCCCTCCTATCTTGTGGCCGCCTCACGAAGTTCCAGACTTCCACTCCAAGTCTCCTGGTTTTCTTTCGGTCCAAGAAAGATCATCGCGAAGGTTTCATTCCGTTTGGTATTCCTTTTCTGTGAAACATTGAAATAGGCAAAAAAAAAATAGAAACTGGCACTGGCCCTCCGGTTAATATGTTAGTCCCAAAAATAATATGAAAGAGCATATTAAAGCCCATTAAACATCCAAAATATATAATATAATAGCATGGAACAATCAAAAATTATAGATACATTGGAGACATATCAAGCCCAGAGATACCTCTCTGATACTCAGAGTGACAAATAGTAATCTCGATCTATGCCAACCCAACAAACACCTTCGGAGATACCTGTAGAGCATCTTTATAATCATCCAGTTATGTTGTGATGTTTGATAGCACACAAGGCGTTCCTCCGGTATACGGGAGTTGCATAATCTCATAGCAAAGGAATATGTATAAGTCATGAAGAAAGCAATAGCAATAAATTTAATGATCATTATGCTAAGCTAACGGATGGGTCTTGTCCATCACATCATTCTCCTAATGATGTGATCACATTCATCAAATGACAACACATGTCTATGGTTAGGAAACTTAACCATCTTTGATTAATGAGCTAGTATAGTATACGCATATTAGGGACACTGTGTTTTGTCTATGTATCCACACATGTATCAAGTTTCCGGTTAATACAATTCTAGCATGATATAAGGAAATATGAATAACAACTTTATTATTGCCTCTAGGGCATATTTCTTTCACTGTGCGCCAGATCTTGAGATTGATGAAGTGTCATAGAAACCTCAAAGTTGACAGACACGTCATACCATAGGAAGAGTAGTGTCTAAAAGACTAAAATGAATCCAAGAAAATACAACCACTGTGCCAAGTCCATGACTTGACTTTGATCATGCTCCTACCCAAAAAATCTAGTCCTTTGAGTTATGTTTTGTTTTAGATTACTAATTTATTGATCTAAAATGTTTTATATTAGTTTACAGAGAAAGTACATAACACAACATCATCAGTAGTTACAATGACTCATCACATAGGTATGTTTCGCTTCTCCTTACCTGTCACTAACGGGACGTCTGTACGGAGTCACATTGATGTCATACATATTATATAAACTCACTAGATGGTACCCATGTTGTTCTATAATTTCTAAATATTACATTTGCATCAAATCCAAAAACATGTGAGAAGTATTTGCAAGAAGTAAAAGACAATTCTTAGAGGGAACTTTAAAGCCAGGATTCAACACCATTGATTTAGAGTCGACTTCACATGACTGGAGCTCTGGGCTGCTGATCCTTACGGGGCAGATGCACAAAGATTTCCCAATTATCATCGATCATGTCAGGCCAGCTCCGGTATGGGAGCGGCAACACCACCTTGTCGACTGCTCGTTCGGATGGCAACAATGGTGGCTTGGTGGTCTAGAGACATTAATGTAACTTTTATTATGTTTGAGGTGTTTTGTACTTCTGATGAACCTTTATAATAGATCCGAGTCTCTTTCAAAACAAAACAAAAAAGACTATTACATGTTGCATGTTGAAGAGTTTGTTTTAGATCTTGCGGTTGGTGGACTAGGATAGAAAATCCAACGGTTCCAACATTTTGATGACGTTGCTCATTATGAGATCAGAGTTTGTTTTTACTATTTGTGTTTGGTAGTATGGTTTCTGTATATAAGATGTACTCCATACTCACCCACAAAAAAAAGATGTACTCCATACTGTCTTTTCCTACAAAGAAATATCCCAAGAGAGATGCGGTAGTGTGGCTCCTTCTATAAGTTGGTGCCATAAGACCATGCTTGGTTGCCTAGTCCCCCATTTAATCATCGAGCATCTACAATCGCAGAGGACAAATATGACACCTCAAACGCTCACGGACACACCCGAACGCGTCCGTTGGCAGTGATCAGGCACTTCTCAAATAGCGTTGTTCACATCCGTGTGTCTTATATCTGATCCCCTATATCCATACTAAACCATGCAACATTGATCAAACTATGTAGATCAGCAAACGGGCACAAACAAGCACAATACTTTTACCAAAAGATCGGATATTCAAACGACCACCAAAGTTCACATAAACGACAGACAACTTGAGTCTACATCTAAAACTTGAAATTAAATTGAAGAAAAGCGGATCTTCACTACTTCCGGCCAGCCCCTTCCCCTTCTGGTCGCCAGCACAGCTGTAATCGTCGATGGCGGGTGGAGGATCATCCGAGTCATCGAATGAGGAGTCTTCATTGTCATTGTAGGAGGAGGAAACGATGATGAGGCCCTTGAGGCGTCGGACGGCCTGGTCTTGCTACTGCTTGAGCTTCGCCAGCCGAGCTGCCTCTATCGCCTTCTCCCTAGCCTCGCGCTCGGACTGCTCGATAGCTAGCCGGAGAGCCTTCGCATTCTTCCCGCGGAGCCAGTAAGCGTCTATCTCCGCCGTCGTACGCGACCAGCGGTATACCCACATGAGGAGCCATGCGTGTCCACCTTGGACCTCTCGAGGGCAATGCGGAGGTCTAGATCCTTGTGGGAATCAGAGGAGGAGCGGCTGTCGGCGCTCGACATGGTCGCCACCAAGGTTAGAAAAAACGGTAGGCGTAAGCGAGGCGGTTGGCCTTTGCCTAGTGCCTAGGCGATGCCTAAGCGCCCTAGGCATGGCCTAGGTGGTAATATAGTTTTTACTCGTAGTGTATTTGCGATTATTATATGGGTGTTGATATTAGTTTAGGGCATATAAATAAGTTAATTATCGTCTACTGCCATTGGAATATACCCCATTTGGCATATCCGTGCAATATGTGGCATGATTTCTTGCTTGGGTAGGCAATTCCTTGCTTGCCCTGCCTAGACCTCCATTTATGCCCTAGGCAAGGCGTTTGGCCATTTCTTAGCGCCTAGGCATGCCTAAGCACTTCCTAGGCACTCCCTTTTCCAACAGAGGTCGCCACAGTCACCGGAGTGGTTGGAGTGGATCGAATCATAGAAATCAAAGGGAAGAAGAAGAGACGGACTTGGAGTGGAGTGAGCTAGGGTTTCGGGATTTGGGATATTTGTGGGGACGGAGCTGGGTCGGGGTGGGCCGGGCCGACGTGGCGGGCATGCCCATGCGCGCCCGGGCGCCCCCATATCCGCCCATATTTTGGGATGAATATGAGGGGCGTCGGACAGCCCGGGTGTTTGAGGGCCGTTTGAGGCGCCCGGTAGGCTCAGAAAAACATGACCGGTCAGTGACCGGGCGGGCCGTCCAGGCGTTTGAGATCGGTTTGAGGCACCCGGCTATAGATGCTCCCCCATACGACCGCGTACAACACCGATTGGCCCCTCGTATCTTGCGTCACATGTCCACATACCTTAAATGTCAATCCTCAAATCCATGCAATCAATGCACGCGGTCATATAGTACAAATTGTCTGAATTCAATAGTTTGAAACAAAGGAAATCAAATCATAGTTCAACAAACCGTACATGCCAAAATGAAATCCATGTCCGAGCGTGACAGATGGCTCGCTTGCCGGTTCACTGGTTGGACTGAAGGAAATATGCCCTAGAGGCAATAATAAAGTTGTTATTTTATATTTCCTTATTCATGATAAAATTTGATTATCCATGCTAGAATTGTATTGATCGGAAACTTTAATAAATCTGTGAATACATAAACAAACACCATGTCCTTAGTGAGCCTCTACTAGACAAGCTCGATGATCAAAGATGGTTAAGGTGTCCTAACCATGGACATGAGTTGTCATTTGATAACGGGATCACATCATTAGGAGAATGATGTCATGGACAAGACCCATTCGTTAGCTTAGCATAATGATCATTCAGTTTTATTGCTATTGCTTTCTTCATGTCAAATACATATTCCTTCGACTATGAGATTACGCAACTCCCGAATACCGGAGAAATGACTTGTGTTCTATTAAACATCACAACGTAACTGGGGTGATTATAAAGATGCTCTACAGGTATCTCCGAAGGTGTTTGTTGAGTTGGCATACATCGAGATTAGGATTTGTCACTCCGAGTATCGGAGACGTATCTCTGGGCCCTCTCGGTAATACACATCATAAGCTTGCAAGAAAACGACTAAGGAGTTAGTCACGAGGTGATGTATTACGGAACGAGTAAAGAGACTTGCCGGTAACGAGATTAAACTAGGTATGAAGATACCAACGATTGAATCTCGAGCAAGTAACATACTGATGGATTACATATGTTGTCATAACGGTTCAACCGATAAAGATCTTCGTAGAATATGTAGGAGCCAATATGGGTATCCAGGTTCCGCTATTGGTTATTGAACGGAGAGGTGTCTCGGTCATGTCTAAAGAGATCTCGAATCCGTAGGATCCGCACGCTTAACGTTCGATGACAATATTGTATTATATGAGTAATGTGATTTGGTGACCGAATGTTGTTCGGAGTCCCAGATGAGATCATGGACATGATAAGGAGTCTCGAAATGGTCGAGAGGTAAAGATTGATATATATAGAACGATACTATTCGGACATCGGAAGTGTTCTGGAGGGTACCGGGTACATATTAGGTCACCGAAAGGGGTTCCGGGCACCCCCGGCAAAAGATATGGGCCTAATGGGCCAAGAGGGGAAACGCACCAGCCACCAGGGGCTAGTGCGCCCCCCATATGGGCCGAACGAAAGGGAGATGGAAAGGGGGATTCGGCCTCCCCCTTCCCTTTCTCCCCCATCCTCTTTCCTTCCTCCTCCGGTAAATAAGGAAAGGGGGCGGTGATACGTCTCCAACGTATATATAATTTTCTATTGTTCCATGCTATTATATTATCTATTTTGGATGTTTAATGGGCTTTAATATACCTTTTTATATTATTTTTGGGACTAACCTACTAACCAAAGGCCCAGTACAAATTGCTGTTTTTTTTTTGCCTATTCCAGTGTTTCGCAGAAAAGGAATATCAAACGGAATCCAAACGGCATGAAACCTTCGGGAGAGTTATTTTTGGAACAAACGTGATCTAGGAGACTTGGAGTGGACGTCAAGAAAGAAGCGAGGAGGCAACAAGGCAGGAGGGCGTGCCCAGGGGGGCTAGGCGCGCCCCCCACCCTCGTAGGCCCCTCGCAGCTCCACCAACCTACTTCTTCCTCATATATATACCCATATACCCCGAAAACATCCAGGAGCACCACAAAACCCTATTTCCACCGCCGCAACCTTCTATACCCATGAGATCCCATCTTGGGGCCTTTTCTGGCGCTGCGCCGGAGGGGGAATCGATCATGGAGGATTTCTACATCAACACCATAGCCTCTCCGATGATGTGTGAGTAGTTTACCACAGACCTTTGGGTCCATAGTTATTAGCTAGATGGCTTCTTCTCTCTCTATGGATCTAAATACAAAGTTCTCCTTGATTCTCTTGGAGATCTATTCGATGTAATTCTTTTTGCGGTGTGTTCGTCGAGATCCGATGAATTGTGGGTTTATGATCAACATTATCTATGAACAATATTTGATTCTTCTCTGAATTCTTTTATGCATGATTTCATATCTTTGCAAGTCTCTTCGAATTATCAGTTTGGTTTGGCCTCTTAGATTGATCTTTCTTGCAATGGGAGAAGTGCTTAGCTTTGGGTTCAATCTTGCGGTGTCCTTTCCCAGTGACAGCAGGGGCAGCAAGGAACGTATTGTATTGTTGCCATCAAGGATAAAAAGATGGGGTTTATATCATATTGCTTGAGTTTATCCCTCTACATCATGTCATCTTGCCTAATGTGTTACTATGTTCTTATGAACTTAATACTCTAGATGCATGCTGGATAGCGGTCGATGTGTGGAGTAATAGTAGTAGATGCAGAATCGTTTCGGTCTACTTGTCACGGACGTGATGCCTATATACATGACCATGACTAGATATTCTCATAACTATGCGCTTTTCTATCAATTGCTCGACAGTAATTTGTCCACCCATCGTAGAATTTGCTATCTTGAGAGAAGCCACTAGTGAAACCTATGGCCCCCGGGTCTATTCTCTATTATATTATTTTCCTATCAACTTGCTATTTCTATCATTGTTATTTTGCAATCTTTATTTTACAATCTATACAACAAAAATACCAAAAATATTTATCTTATTATCTCTATCAGATCTCACTTTCGTAAGTGACCGTGAAGGGATTGACAACCCCTTTATCGCGTTGGTTGCGAGGTTCTTGTTTGTTTGTGCAGGTACGAGGGACTTGCGTGTAGTCTCCTACTAGATTGATACCTTGGTTCTCAAAACTGAGGGAAATACTTACGCTACTTTGCTGCATCACCCTTTCCTCTTCAAGGGAAAACTAATGCATGCTCAAGAGGTAGCAAGAAGGATTTCTGGCGCCGCTGTCGGGGAGATCTACGCACAAGTCAAGACATACCAAGTACCCATCACAAACTCTTATCCCTCGCATTACATTATTTGCCAGTTGCCTCTCGTTTTCTTCTCCCCACTTCACCCTTGCCGTTTTATTCGCCATCTTTTCTGTTCGTCTCTTTTTGCTTGCTTCTTGTGTGTCCGTGTGTTAGATCTTTGGTTTTGCTATTATGGCTATCCCTTCTATCACCGTTAGTACTCCCGATCATGAAGTTCTCAATTTTAAACAACGGGATGCAGAAAATTTAAGAGATGCTTGGTATAGAATTTGCAATGCTCAGAATAGATCCACCAGGAAGCAATCCACTTCCGTTCTTCTTCACAATTTTTATGTAGGCATCACCCCTTGGAATAGATAAATTCTTGATACCATTACCGAAGGGAATTTCTTCGGTAGCCATACTTTTGATTCTTATAATGCTATGATAGATTTGTTTAGGCCACCACCTCTCTTGGTTAATGGAACTATTTTAACTTTGGAACATATGATGCAAAGGCTTGAAATTATTGTAAATAAAGTTCCCATTGTAGAGTTGATTGATAATTTGGATAAAAATATCCAAAACCTGATTACCCAATATGGATCTAAGGTAGGAGTTACTCTGAATTTTTTCAAAGAAAAAGAACCCATATTTAACGAAAAGACCGATCAAGATTCCATAAGAATTGAGAAACTTGAGGATATTATTACCAACTTAGGGTCTGCCTTTTCTTTCGTGAAAAATACTCCAAATCCTCCTACCACTAGAGTTTCCAATTTTATGTATGTGCCTAATAATAAAAATGGTGAATCTTCTAGTAAGGAAAATGCGGGTCTCAAAGCAATAAGTGTTCATCCCAACTTTTTCGCTATCATTAAGGAACCTTTTTCTACAAATGAATTTCTTGATTTCTTGCCAAGGAATTTTATCATTAATAAAAATAAGGAAACTCCTGAGGGTTATAAGTGTTCTATTGATAATTTGCCTCCCAAAGATGGCAATACCTAGATCTATTCTTGTTTTTATACCTAGCTAAGGGCGTTAAACGATAGCGCTTGTTGGGAGGCAACCCAATTTTATTTTTGTTTCTTTTTTTGTTCCTGTTTAGTAATACATAATTCATCTAAATTTTTTTAGATGTGGTTTTATGCTTTTAATTAGTGTTTGTGCCAAGTAAAACCTTCGGGAAGACTTGGGGGAAGTCTTTGCGATCTTGCTGTAAAAACAGAAACTTTAGCGCTCACGAGATTTGCTGCCATTTTTCACTGGAGAGTGAGATTAGGTTGATTCTTTTTGAATATTAATAAAAGACAAATTCATCACGTCCACCAATTTATTTCAGAATTTTTAGGGTTATAGAAGTATTCTAAACCTACAGATTACTACAGACTGTTCTGTTTTTGACAGATTCTGTTTTTTGTGTGTTGTTTGCTTATTTTGATGAATCTATTGCTAGTATCGGGGGGTACGGACCATAGAGAAGTTGGAATACATTAGGTTTAACACCAATATAAATAAATAATGAGTTCATTATTACGTTTGTTGTGAGGAAATTTGACAATTTGAAGCAAGTTGAGTAAAGCCTAGAAATATTATGAGCATATTTAGAAAGCTGTGTGGAGGGGAATTTGGAAATATTACGTTTGTTATGAGGAAATTTGATAATTTGAAGCAAGTTGAGCGTGAAAAGAGAAGGAACACTACATAGAGCATACTATTAACTACATTGAGAAGTTTCAAGTTGACAAGCCAGGTTTCGTATTCAAGGTGCAAAGAGACTCTTCCAATGCAATTCTAAGTTTGTTTTGGACAGATTCAAGATCAAGATTGGATTACTTACTGTTTGGGGACATTATTTCATTTGATACAACGTTCAACACCAACAAGTACAATATTCCATTTGCATCGATTATAGTAGTTAACGGCCACTCCAGAATAATTGTCTTTGGCTGGGCTCTTTTGCAGGATGAGAAAGCGGATACTTTCAAGTGGCTATTTGAAACATTTGTTGAGGTGATGGGTGGAAAGAAGCCAAGAGTAGTCCTCACTGATCAGGATGCAGCCATGAAAGTAGCATTGCCAAAGGTGTTTCCGGGTGCATTTCACAGATTTTGCATATGGCATGTTTGCAAGAAAGCAAGAGAAAATCTGAAAGTTTACTTCCATTTGAAGGAAGGGATGGAGAGGGATATGGAAGAATGTATCATGCAATCATTAATAGTTGAGGAATTTGAAAGAAAATGGAGGAGAAGTACAGTTGTGGAAAACATGCTCACGTTAAGCGCATGTGGGACAACAGGCAGTACTTTGTACCTGCTTACTTCCAAGAAGTGTTATGTCCCTTTACTAGATCAACTAGTAGAAGTGAGAGCTTCAACTCTAATTTGAAGGATTATGTCTTGAGGAAGGATGCAATTGAAACATTCATCCATCAGTATGAGCTCTTCCAAGAGAATGTGATTCACATAGAGAACCAAGATAGATTCTTGTCTAATGAAAAAGTTCATGTAATGTGGGGTTATCAGTGGTTTGAACGCATGGAGCTGAGATATATACACTAGAGCAATATACTGCAAGTTCTTGATGGAGATGATGAATGCAACCGCTTTTGGAGTAAAGGAGATTGATAAAGATAAAAAATATGAACTTAAGAGGAACTTTGAATATGAGAATCCAGAGATTGATAGGGAAGTGTTCATTGTGCAAACAGATAGAACTACTGATGAATTCGATTGTGAATGTGGAAAGTTTCAGAGGGGTGGTATTTTGTGCTGCCACATACTTAGATTATTTACCCAATTTGATTTTTCTGAAAATCCCTGATAAGTACATAGTAGCAAGGTGGACAAGAAAATTTAGGGAGAACGAGTTAAGGAAGCATAAGTTTGAAGTGCTTGGGAGTCAAATAGAAGACCAATCACACAATGTTGTGTGTTATGCAATTGTTATGAATAGAGTTGGTGAGGTCTGTTCTGACATCAGTGATGATTCTGTATTGTGTCAAGAGCTACTGGATGTTGTTAATACTGTGCATATAAGTACCTGTTGGGGAAAGAAGAAGCGGTAGCAACCCGAGAAGATGGGAATAATTCTAGGGATAGGGATGATGTAAACAAGGCCATGAGAGATCCTGCGGTGAAAAGGAACAAATCTGTGAGAAAAGGCGATAGATTGAAGTCTCGTTCAGAGATTGAAGCTCAGAAAAGTGCTGCACAAAAGAGAAAGAACTCAATATGAAAAAGTAAGAACAGAAGAACTACAGAAATAAGGTTGGAAGGAATTTGACTATATGTGTCAAGTAATTTAAGAATATCAACTATATATGATACTACAGATTGTTTGAAATCTGTTTTGTGGTTGGAACAGAATACTTTTATACAGTATTTGTGTGTGCATATATTTTTGTCATTTCTTTGAGCTTCTAAAAAGAAGTGAAGTTGTTTACTAATTGATGACCCACAAGTATAGGGGATCAATTGTAGGCTCTTTTCGATAATTAAGAGTGTCGAACCTGCTACCTCTTGAGCACTGTGTTGCTTTTCTCCGAAGAGGAAGGGATGATGCAGCAAAGTAGCGTAAGTATTTCCCTCGGTTTTTGAGAACCAAGGTATCAATCCAATAGGAGGCTACGTGCGAGTCCCTCGTACCTGCACAAAACAAATAAATCCTCGCAACCAACGCGATAAGGGGTTGTCAATCCCTACACGGCCACTTACAAGAGTGAGATCTGATAGATATGATAAGATAATATTTTTGGTATTTTAATGATAAAGGGGCAAAGTAAAATAAAAGCAAAGTAAAAAAGCAAAGGAAATAACTAAGTATTGGAAGATTAATATGATGAAGATAGACCCGGGGGCCATAGGTTTCACTAGTGGCTTCTCTCAAGAGCATAAGTATTCTACGATGGGTGAACAAATTACTGTTGAGCAATTGACATAATTGAGCATAGTTATGAGAATATCTAGGTATGATCATGTATATAGGCATCACATCCGAGACAAGTAGACCGACTCCTACCTGCATCTACTACTATTACTCCACTCATCGACCGCTATCCAGCATGCATCTAGAGTATTAAGTTCATTAAAACAGAGTAACGCCTTAAGCAAGATGACATGATGTAGAGGGATAAACTCATGCAATATGATGAAAACCCCATCTTGTTATCCTCGATGGCAACAATACAATATGTGCCTTGCTGCCCCTACTGTCATTGGGAAAGGACACCGCAAGATTGAACCCAAAGCTAAGCACTTCTCCCATTGAAAGAAAGATCAATCTAGTAGGCCAAACCAAACTGATAATTCGAAGAGACTTGCAAAGATAACCAATCATACATAAAAGAATTCAGAGAAGATTCAAATATTATTCATAGATAGAGTTGATCATAAACCCACAATTCATCGGTCTCAACAAACACAACGCAAAAAGAAGATTACATCGAATAGTTCTCCATAAGAGAGGGGGAGAACATTGTATTGAGATCGAAAAAGAGAGAAGAAGCCATCTAGATAATAACTATGGACCTGTAGGTCTGAGGTGAACTACTCACACTTCATCGGAGGGGCTATGGTGATGATGTAGAAGCCCTCCGTGATCGATGCCCCCTCCGGCGGAGCTCCGGAACAGGCCCCAAGATGGGATCTCGTGGATACAGAAAGTTGCGGCGGTGGAATTAGGGTTTTGGCTCCGTATCTGATCGTTTGGGGGTAAATAGGTATATATAGGAGGAAGGAGTACGTCGGTGGAGCAACAGGGGGCCCATGAGGGTGGAGGGCGTGCTGGGGGGGGGGGTAGGCGCGCCCCCTACCTCGTGGCCTCCTCTTTTGTTTCTTGACGTAGGGTCCAAGTCCTCTGGATCATGTTCGGTGAGAAAATCACATTCCCGAAGGTTTCATTCCGTTTGGACTACGTTTGATATTCCTTTTCTTCGAAACCCTAAAATAGGCAAAAAAAACAGCAATTCTGGGCTAGGCCTCTGGTTAATAGGTTAGTCCCAAAAATAATATAAAAGTGGAGAATAAAGCCCAATAATGTCCAAAATAGTAGATAATATAGCATGGAGCAATCAAAATTTATAGATACGTTGGAGATGTATCAAGCATCCCCAAGCTTAATTCCTGCTCGTCCTTGAGTAGGTAAATGATAAAAACAGAATTTTTGATGCGGAGTGCTATTTGGCATAATTTTAATGTAATTCTTCTTAATTGTGGTATGAATATTCAGATCCAAAAGATTCAAGATAAAAGTTCATGTTGACATAAAAATAATAATACTTCAAGCATACTAACTAAGCAATTATGTCCTCTCAAAATAACATGGCCAAAGAAAGTTCATCCCTACAAAATCATATAGTTTAATCATGCTCCATTTTTGTCACACAAGAATGCTCTCATCATGCACAACCCCGATGACAAGCCAAGAAATTGTTTCATACTTTAGTAATCTCAAACCTATAAACTTTCACGCAATATATGAGCGTGAGCCATGGATATAGCACTATGGGTGGAATAGAATATGACGATGGGAGTTATGTGGAGAAGACAAAAAAAGGAGAAAGTCTCACATCAACGAGGCTAATCAATGGGCTATGGAGATGCCCATCGATTGATGTTAATGCAAGGAGTAGGGATTGCCATGCAACGGATGCACTAGAGCTATAAATGTATGAAAGCTCAACAAAAGAAACTAAGTGGGTGTGCATCCAACTTTCTTGCTCACGAAGACCTAGGGCACTTGAGGAGGCCCATTGTTGGAATATACAAGCCAAGTTCTATAATGAAAAATTCCCACTAGTATGAAAGTGACAAAACAAAAGACTCTCTATCATGAAGATTATGGTGCTACTTTGAAGCACAAGTGTGGAAAAAGGATAGTAGCATTATCCTTTCTTTATTTTTTTATTTGGCCTTTCTTTTTTTTGGCCTTTCTCTTTTTTTGGACAATGCTCTATGAATGATGGTCATCACACTTCTATTTACATATAACTCAAGAATTACAACTCGATACTTAAAACAAGATATGACTCTATATGAATGCCTCCGGCGGTGTACCGGGATATGCAATGAACCAAGAGTGACATGTATGAAAGAATTATGAACGGTGGCTTTGCCACAAATACTATGTCAACTACATGATCATGTTAAGCAATATGACAATGATGAATGTGTCATGATAAACGGAATGGTGGAAAGTTGCATGGCAATATATCTCGGAATGGCTATGGAAATGCCATAATAGGTAGGTATGGTGGCTGTTTTGAGGAAGATATAAGGAGGTTTATGTCTGAAAGAGCGTATCATATCACGGGGTTTGGATGCACCAAAGAAGTTTGCACCAACTCTCAATATGAGAAAGGGCAATGCACGGTACCGAAGAGACTAGCAATGATGGAAGGGTGAGAGTGCGTATAATCCATGGACTCAACATTAGTCATAAATAACTCACATACTTATTGCAAAAATCTACAAGTCATCAAAAACCAAAGCACTACGAGCATGCTCCTAGGGGGATAGATTGGTAGGAAAAGACCATCGCTCGTCCCCGACCGCCACTCATAAGGAAGACAATCATATATAACACCTCATGTTTCAAATTTGTTACATAAAGTTTACCATGTGTGCATGCTACGGGACTTGCAAACTTCAACACAAAAATTTCTCAAATTCACAACTACTGAACTAGCACGACTTTGATATTATTACCTCCATATTTCGAAACAATCATCAAGCATAAAACTTCTCTTAGTATTCAAAACACTCATAAGAAAATTTTACTAATCTTGAACACCTAGCGTATTAGGATTATTTAAGCAAATTACTATGCTATTTAAGACTCTCAAAATAATCTAAGTGAAGCATGAGATATCAATAGTTTCTATAAAACAAATCCACCACCGTGCTCTAAAAGATATAAGTGAAGTACTAGAGCAAAACTATATAACTCAAATGATATAAGAGAAGCACATAGAGTATTCTAACAAATTCCAAATCATGTATGGCTCTCTAAAAAGGTGTGTACAGCAAGGATGATTGTGGTAAACTAAAAAGAAAAGACTCAAATCATACAAGATGCTCCAAGCAAAACACATATCATGTGGTGAATAAAAATATAGCTTCAAGTAAAGTTTTCGATAGAAGTAGACAAAAAGAGGGGATGCCTTCCGGGGCATCCCCAATCTTTGGCTTTTAGGTGTCCTTAGATTATCTTGGGGGTGCCATGGGCATCCCCAAGCTTAGGCTCTTGCCACTCCTTGTTCCATAATCCATCAAATCTTTACCCAAAACTTGAAAACTTCACAACACAAAACTTAAAGTGGAAAATCTCGTGAGCTCCGTTAGCGAAAGAAAACAAAAGACCACTTCAAGGTACTGCAATGAAATAATTATTTATTTATATTGGTGTTAAACCTACTGTATTCCAACTTCTCTATGGTTTATAAACTATTTTACTAGCCATAGATTCATCAAAATAAGAAAACAACACACGAAAAACAGAATCTGTCAAAAACAGAAAAGTCTGTAGTAATCTGTAGCTAGCGCAAGATCTGGAACCCCAAAAATTCTAAAATAAATTTCTGGACGTGAGGAATTTATCTATTAATCATCTTAAAAAAGAATTAACTAAATAGCACCTTCCAAATAAAAATGGAAGCAGTTCTCATGAGCGCTAAAGTTTCTGTTTTTTATAGCAAGATATCAAGACTTTCCCCCAAGTCCTCCCAACGGTTCTACTTGACACAAACACTAATTAAACACAAAAACACAACTTAAACATAGGCTAGATAAATTATTTATTACTAAACAGGAGCAAAAAGCAAGGAATAAAAATAAAATTTGGTTGCCTCCCAACAAGCGCTATCGTTTAACGCCCCTACCTAGGCATAAAAAGCAAGGATAGATCTAGGTATTGCCATCTTTGGTAGGCAATCCATAAGTGGCTCTCATAATAGATTCATAAGGTAATTTAATTTTCTTTCTAGGAAATTGTTCCATGCCTTTCCTTAACAGAAATTAGAATCTAATATTTCCTTCATTCATATCAATAATTGCACCAATCGTTCTAAGGAAAGGTCTACCAAGAATAATAGGACATGAAGGATTGCAATCTATGTCAAGAACAATAAAATCTATGGGTACATAATTCCTATTTGCAACAATAAGAACATCATTAATTCTTCCCATAGGTTTCTTAATAGTGGAATCCGCAAGGTGCAAGTTTAGAGAGCAATTATCAAAATCACGGAAACCTAACAAATCACACAAAGTCTTTGGAATCGTGGAAACACTAGCACCCAAATCACATAAAGCATAGAACTCGTGATCTTTAATCTTAATTTTAATAGTTGGTTCCCACTCATCATAAAGTTTTGTAGGGATAGGAACTTCCAATTCAAGTTTTTCTTCATATGATTGCATCAAGGCATCAACGATATGTTTAGTGAACGCTTTATTTTGACTATAAGCGTGAGGAGAATTTAGCACGGATTGCAATAAGGAAATACACTCAATCAAAGAGAAATTTTCATAATTAAATTCCTTGAAATCCAAAATAGTGGGTTTAGCAATATCTTGGGTTTTAATTTCTTCGATCCCACTTTCATCAATTTTAGCATCAAGATCTAAAAACTCTGAATTCTTGGAATGCCTTCTAGGTAAATGTGGATCATATTCAGTCCCATCATTATTAAGATTCATATTGCAAAACAAAGATTTAATAGGGGACATATCAATAACTTTTAGATCTTCATCTTTATCTTCATAGGAACTAGAAGAACATGCTCTTATAAAGGCATCTTTCTTAGCACGCATCCTAGCAGTTCTTTCTTTGCACTCATCGATGTAAATTCTCATGGCTTTGAGAGACTCACTGCTATCATGCTTAGGTGGAATAGATCTAAGTTTCAAAGAATCAACATCAAGAGAAATTCTATCAACGTTCCTAGCCAACTCATCAATCTTAAGAAATTTTTCTTCAATCAAAGCATTGAAATTCTTTTGCGAAGTAATAAATTCTTTAATATTAGATTCAAAATCAGAGGGCATCTTATTATAATTTCCATAAGAATTGTTGTAGGAATTACCATAATTATTAGAGGGATTACTAGGATAAGGCCTAGGATTAAAATTTCCTCTATAAGCATTGTTACCAAAATTGTTCCTACCAACAAAATTCACATCCATAGATTCATTATTATTTTCCATCAAAGTAGACAAGGGCGTATCCTTACGATCAGAAGAAACACTTTTACTAGCAAATTTAATTTCATAAGTTCATCCATCTTTCCACTCAAAACATTAATTTCTTCTATCGCATGGACCTTTTTATTAGTAGATCTTTCAGTATGCCATTGAGAATAATTAACCATAATATTATCTAGGAGTTTAGTAGCTTATCCTAAAGTGATTTTCATAAAAGTGCCTCCCGCGGCCGAATCTAAAAGATTTCTAGAAGCAAAATTCAATCCGGCATAAAAATTTTGTATAATCATCCACAAATTCAAACCATGAGTATGGCAATTACGTATCATTAATTTCATCCTCTCCCAAGCTTGTGCAACATGTTCATGATCAAGTTGCTTAAAATTCATAATATCGTTTCCAAGGGAGATGATCTTAGTGGGAGGAAAATACTTAGAGATAAAAGCATCTTTGCACTTATTCCATGAATCAATACTATTTTTAGGCAAATACGAGAACCAAGCTTTAGCACGATCTCTAAGCGAAAAAGGAAATAGCTTCAATTTAACAATATCGTTATCCACATCTTTCTTCTTTTGCATATCACACAAATCAACGAAGCTATTTAGATGGGTAGCGTTATCTTCACTAGGAAGGCCGGAAAACGGATCTTTCATGACAAGATTCAGCAAAGCAGTATTCATTTCACAAGATTCAGCATCGGTAAGAGGAGCAATCGGAGTGCTAATAAAATCATTGTTGTTGGTATTGGTAAAGTCACACAATTTAGTGTTATCTTGAGCCATCGTGACAAGCAAGCAATCCAACACACAAGCAAACAAAAAGCAAGCGGGCAAAAAGAGGCAAACGGGAAAAGAGAGGGAGGATAGAGAGAGAGAGGGCGAATAAAACGACAAGGGTGAAGTGGGGGAGAGGAAAACGAGAGGCAAATGGCAAATAATATAATGCGGGAGATAGGGATTGTGATGGGTACTTGGTATATTGACTTTTGCATAGACTCCCCGGCAAAGGCACCAGAAATACTTCTTGCTACCTCTTGAGCACTACGTTGATTTTCCCCGAAGAGGAAGGGATGATGCAGCAAAGTAGCGTAAGTATCTCCCTTACTTTTTGAGAACCAAGGTATCAATACATTAGGAGGCTACGCGCGAGTCCCTCGTACCTGCACAAAACAAATAAATCCTCACAACCAACGCGATAAGGGGTTGTCAATCCCTACACGGCCACTTACGAGAGTGAGATTTGATAGATATGATAAGATAATATTTTTGGTATTTTTATGATAAAGATGCAAAGTAAAATAAAAGCAAAGTAAAAAAGCAAAGGAAATAACTAAGTATTGGAAGATTAATATGATGAAGATAGACCCGGGGGCCATAGGTTTCACTAGTGGCTTCTCTCAAAAGCATAAGTATTCTACAGTGGGTGAACAAATTATTGTTGAGCAATTGACAGAATTGAGCATAGTTATGAGAATATCTAGGTATGATCATGTATATAGGCATCACGTCTGAGACAAGTAGACTGACTCCTGACTGCATCTACTACTATTACTCTACTCATCGACCGCTATCCAGCATGCATCTAGAGTATTAAGTTCATGAAAACAAAGTAACGCCTTAAGCAAGATGACAAGATGTAGAGGGATAAAGTCATGCAATATGATGAAAACCCCATCTTGTTATCCTCGATGGCAACAATACAATATGTGCCTCGCTGCCCCTACTGTCATTGGGAAAGGACACCGCAAGATTGAACCCAAAGCTAAGCACTTCTCCCATTGCAAAAAGATCAATCTAGTAGGCCAAACCAAACTGATAATTCGAAGAGACTTTTAAAGATAACCAATCATACATAAAAGAATTCAGAGAAGATTCAAATATTGTTCATAGATAGACTTGATCATAAACCCACAATTCATTGGTCTCAACAAACACACCGCAAAAAGAAGATTACATCGAATAGTTCTCCATAAGAGAGGGGGAGAACATTGTATTGAGATCCAAAAAGAGAGAAGAAGCCATCTAGCTAGTAACTATGGACCCGTAGGTCTGAGGTGAACTACTCACACTTCATCGGAGGGGCTATGGTGATGATGTAGAAGCCCTCCGTGATCGATGACCCCTCCGGCGGAGCTCCGGAACAGGCCCCAAGATGGGATCTCATGGATACAAAAAGTTGCGGGGGTGGAATTAGCGTTTTGGCTCCGTATCTGATCGTTTGGGGGTACGTAGGTATATATAGGAGGAAGGAGTACGTTGGTGGAGCAACAGGGGACCCACGAGGGTGGAGGGCGCGCCTGGGGGGGTAGGCGCGCCCCTACCTCGTGGCCTCCTCTTTTGTTTCTTGACGTAGGGTCCAAGTCCTCTGGATCATGTTCGGTGAGAAAATCACGTTCCCGAAGGTTTCATTCTGTTTGGACTCCGTTTGATATTCGTTTTCTTCGAAACCCTAAAATAGGCAAAAAAATAGAAATTCTGGGCTGGGCCTCCGGTTAATAGGTTAGTCCCAAAAATAATATAAAAGTGGATAATAAAGCCCAATAATGTCCAAAATAGTAGATAATATAGCATGGAGCAATAAAAAATTATAGATATGTTGGAGACGTATCAGAACCCAACGAGGAGCAGAAGGAAATGACAAGTGGTTTTCAGCAAGGTAATGTATGCAAGTGCTGAAATTGAGAGTAACAGAGTAATTTGATAGCAAGATAATTTGTAACGAGCAAGTAACGATAATAGTAGCAAAGGTGCAGCAAGGTAGCCCAATCCTTTTGAGGCAAAGGACAAGTCAAAATTGTCTCTTATTATAAGCAAAGCGTTCTTGAGGGTACACGGGATTTTCATCTAGCCACTTTCACCATGTTGGTTTAATTCGTGCCCGGCACTTTGATGATTTGATATGTGGGTGGACCGGTGCTTAGGTGTTGTTCTTACTTGAACAAACCTCCTACTTATGGTTAACTCTCCCGCAAGCATCCACAACTACGAGAAAAGTATTAAGAATAAATTCTAACAATAGCATTAAACTTTTGGATCCAATATGTCCCTTACAGAATAGCACACAAATTGGGGTTTAAGCTTCTGTCACTCTCGCAACCCATCATCTAATTGCTACTCCAAAATGCATCCCCTTAGGCCTAAATATGGTGAAGTGTCATGTAGTCGACATTCACATGACACCACTAAGGGAATCACAACCTACATATTATCAAAATATCGAACACATATCAAGTTCACATGATTACTTACAACATGATTTCTCCTGTGACCTCAAGAACAAAAGTAAATAATCACAAATGATAATCATGCTCAAGATCAGAGGGGTATTAAATAGCATATTGGATCTAAACATATAATATTCCACCAAATAAGCCATATAGTAATCAACTACAAGATGTAATCAACACTACTAGTCACCCACAAGCACCAATCTATAGTTCCGGTAACAAGATTGAACACAAGAGATGAACTAGGGTTTGAGATGAGATGGTGTTGTTGAAGATGTTGATGGAGGTTGCTCTCCCCAAGATGGGAGAGCTGTTGGTGATGATGATGATGATGATTTCCCCCTTCGGGAGGGAAGTTCCCCCGACGGAGTCGCTCCGCCGGAGGGCAAAAGTGCTCCCGCCCAAGTTCTGCCTCGAGACGGCGGCTCTCCATCCCAAAAGTTCTCTCCTAATTTTTCTAGGTCAAAATGACCTATATACCTGAAGATGGGCACCAGAGGTGGGCCTGGGTGAGCACAACCCACCAGGGCGCGCCTGGGCTCCCTGGCACGCCCAGGCGGGTTGTGCCCACCTGGTGGGCCCCCTCTGGTAGTTATTTGCTCCAATATTTCTCAAATATTCCATAAAAAATCCTCATGAAGTTTCAGCTTGTTTGGAGTTGTGCAGAATAGGTGGCCTCACATAGCTTTTCCAGGTCCAGATTTCCAGCTGCCGGAATTCTCCCTCTTTGTGTATACCTTGCATATTATGAGAGAAAAGGCATTAGAATTACTCAAAAAAGCATTATTATGGATAAAAACATCATAATTAACAGTAAGAAAACATGATGCAAAATGGACGTATCAACTCCCCCAAGCTTAGACCTCGCTTGTCCTCAAGCGAAAAACCGAAATCAAAAACATGTCCACATGTTTAGAGAGCACTACAAAAAGAAGACACTTCTTTGACATACATCTTTGAAAGGTAGCAGGTGCATTACATAAACCAAAAGGCATACATCTATAACCATAAGTTCCAAAGGGACAAGTAAAAGTGGTCTTTTCTTGATCAGGTTGAGAAACATGTATTTGTAAAAAACCAGAGTATCCATCAAGGAAGAAAAAATGTGTGTGCTTAGATAATCTTTCTAGCATTTGATCAATAAAAGGCAGAGGGTAATGATCTTTTCTAGTTGCTTTGTTTAATTTTCTAAAATCAATTACCATTCTATAGCCTGTAACAATTCTTTGTGGAATAAGTTCATTCTTATCATTAGGAACAACAGTAATACCTCCTTTCTTAGGGGCACAATGAACATGACTTACCCATCTACTATCAACTATATGATAGATTATACTTGCTTCTAGAAGTTTTAATATTTCCGTTCTTACCACTTCTTTCATCTTCAGATTTAACCGACGTTGGTGATCAACAATGGGTTTAGCATCAGGTTCCATATTAATCTTGTGCTGACATAGAGTGGGACTAATGCCCTTTAAATCATCAAGAGTATATCCAATAGCAGCTCGGTGCTTCCTTAGAACTTTCAATAATCTTTTTTCTTCATGTTCTGAAAGGTTAGCACTAATAATAACAAGATATATCTTCTTTTCATGAAGATAAGCATATTTCAAAGTGTCTGGCAATTGTTTTAATTCAAACACATGATCACCTTTAGGTGGAGGAGGACCTCCTAGAGTTTCAATAGGCAAATTGTGTGTAAGCAGAGGACGTTGTTCAAAGAAAATCTTATCTATTTTATTTCTTTCATGCATATGTAAATCATTTTCATGGTCTAGCAGATATTGCTCTAGTGGATTAGTAGGAGGCACAGCAATAGAAGCAAGACCAATTATTTCGTCCTTACTAGGCAATTCTTTTTCATGAAGCTCTCTACTAAACTTGGAAAAATTAAAGTCATGAGACTCATCACCAAAACTAACACCGACAGTTTGTTTCTCACAATCTATTTTAGCATTAACGGTGTTCAAGAAAGGTCTACCAAAGATAATGGGACAAAAGTCATCTTGTGGGGAACCAAGAATAAGAAAATCAGTAGGGTATTTTATTTTCCCACACAAGACTTCAACATCTCTAACAATCCCAAGTGGTGTGATGGTGTCTCTATTGGCAAGTTTGATAGCTAGTGGCATCTATTCCTTCTATTTCAGCGGGTGTTATATCATTCATAATTTCTTGATATAAAGTAAAGGGAATAGAACTCATGCTAGCACCTATGTCACATAAACCATGATAACAGTGATCTCCTATTTTAACTCAGACAACAGGCATGCCAACAATGGGTCTATGATTATCCATTTTATCGGGTTTGGCAATTCTAGTAGCTTCATTACAGAAGTAAATAACATGTCCATCTATATTTTCTTTCAAGAGATCCTTAACTATAGCAACACTAGGCTCTACTTTAATTTGTTCATCAGGTTTAGGTGTTCTAATATAACTTTTGTTGACCATAGTTGAAACTTTAGCATGTTACATTATCCTAACAGGGAAATGTGGTTTCTCAATATAAGCAGTAGGAACAACTTGATCAAAATTATAAAGTATAGTTTTCTCTTTTAGCTAGTTCCGGTTCTTTAATTTATTCTTTAATAGGTGGGTGATATTTAAACCACTTCTCTTCAGGGAGATCAACATGAGTAGCAAATGATTCGCAAAAGGAGGCTACAATCTCAGAGTCAAGTCCATATTTAGTGCTAAACTTTTGAAAAACATCGGTATTCATAAAAGATTTAACACAATCATACTTGAGCTTAATACTCGACTCTTTACCTTCTCGAGTTCCCAATCTTCAGAGTTGCATTTAATTCTTTCCAAAAGATCCCACCGGAATTCAATAGTCTTCTTCATAAAAGAACCAGCGCAAGAAGTATCGAGCATGGATTGATCATCACGAGAAAGCCGAGCATAAAAGTTCTGGATAATAATTTCTCTTGAGAGCTCATGATTGGGGCATGAATATAACATTGACTTAAGACTCCCCCAAGCTAGAGCGATACTTCTCCTTCACGAGGCCAAAAATTATATATGTAATTCCGATCACGATGAACTAGATGCATGGGATAATTTTTTTGGTGGAACTCCAATTTCAGTCGATTCCAATTCCAAAATCCAATATCATCGCATAGCCCATACCATGCCAATGCTTTTCCCTTCAAAGATAAGGAAAACCTTCTTCTTAAATTCATCTCCGGGTAAACCTGCAGGCTTAAACAATCCACAAATTTCTTCCACATATATCAAGTGCATATCAGGATGTTCGGTTCCATCTTCTACATAAGGATTAGCTAGCAGTTGCTCTAACATACCCAAAGGAATTTCAAATTCAATATTTTCAGTAGGTGCAGTAGGTTGAGGGGTAGCTAATTGTGGTTTCGGTCGTGGTGAAGATACCCCGAACAAACCCCTCAAAGGATTGTTTTCCATAGTAACAAGTTACAGTAAATTTCAGCATGCTATATAAATGTTTCCTTACCAAATTCCAGTTACCAAAGGTGCTTCACTCCCCGACAATGGCGCTAGAAAATAGCCATGATCACCCACAAGTACACGAGATCAATTGTAGCTCTTTTCGATAAGTAAGAGGGTCGAACCCAACGAGGAGCAGAAGGAAAGACAAGTGGTTTTCAGCAAGGTAATGTCTGCAAGTGCTGAAATTGTAAGTAGTGGAGTAGTTTGATAGCAAGATAATTTGTAATGAAATATAGTTCCACCAAATAAACCATATAGTAATCAACTACAAGATGTAATCAGCACTACTAATCACCCACAAGTACCAATCTATAGTTCCGGTACAAAGATTGAACATAAGAGATGAACTAGCATTTGATATGAGATGGTTTTGTTGAAGATGTTGATGGAGATTGCCCTCCCCAAGATGGAAGAGTTGTTGGTGATGATGATGACGATGATTTCCCCCTCTGGGAGGGAAGTTCCCCCGGCGGAATCGCTCCCCGAAGGGCAAGAGTGCTCCTGTCCAAGTTCCACCTCGAGACGGCGGCGCTCCGTCCCGAAAGTCCTCTCCTTATTTTTTCTAGGTCAAAATGAATTATATACCAGAAGATAGGCACCAGAGATGGGTCGAGGGGAGCACAACCCACCAGGGCGTGCCTGGGCTCCCTGGCGTGCCCAGGTGGGTTGTGCCCACCTGATGGGACCCCTCTAGTACTTATTGGCTCCAATATTCCTCATTTATTCCATAATAAATCTCCGTAAAGTTTTATCTTGTTTGGAGTTGTGTAGAATAGGTGGCCTGATGTAGCTTTTCCAGGTCCTGATTTCCGGCTGCCGGAATTCTCCGTCTTTGTGTGTACCTTGCATATTATGAGAGAAAAGACATTAGAATTACTCCAAAACGCATGATTATGCATAAAAACATGATAAATAACAGTAGGAAAACATGATGCAAAATGGACGTATCAATATACCTAGGGGGCACACACCGAGAGAGACCTAGATGGGATTAATACTCCTCCTTTGCGGTTTATAGGGCTTAAATCTGAAATCTCATCAACCAAGGTAGATGGTGAGTGGAGGAATTTGTCTCGTAGTTTACAAAATTACTTATACTTTAATCTACATTAACTACAGTGTATGCATGGATGACCTCTAAATGAGTAGGAATGGTTACATGCATTGGTTGGTTTCTTTTAATCCATGCAAGCATCAATTTAATGCACCTTGAAATGTGAACATGTGGTTAAAAGAAGTGAAGCCTAAGACTTATAATATGGAAAAACCAAAAAAATGAGATGAGCCTAATAAATCGAAAAGGAGGGAGTACTTCCTTCATCAACGTCCACGTAGGATGCACGATAGACCATTCTCCACACCAATACATCTTCATTTTCTATCTGTTATACATGTTTTACTTATTCAATATAGTCAGATTATGGTTTATTATAATTATGCTAGGTGATTACACGCAAAAACAGATGCTCGAGTAGCTTGCATGCACGAATTATAACAGAAGTATGCATACAATTCCACATTTAAAAATATTTGTACTCTGGGTCTGAACAATTAACTCGGAGCTGCAGTGGAAAGTATCTATACCAAGAAGTTACTAGGGAGCATCTATAAATGTTATAGGTTTAACATGAAATTCAATTTCACTCATCGATTTTTCAACTCACAATTTCTCTCAATGTCTATCGCATCAACATAGCAGTCGAGAGTTTGCATCCCCGTGCGTGGATGTTCGTCTCCAGTTTGTATCGCTTTGGATAAGACCATGAAATAACGATTTCAACACAGTATATGTGCAAATCAGTATGTTAGTATTGGTGTAAAATGCACACAGCACGGTCACACAATTCTCCAAACATGGAAGGAATCAACGGACCACTGTGTGTAAAGTACGAGAGGTACTCGGCAGGGCTTGTTCATATGTGCCCATATATGTACCCAATCCTACACCACTGAGTTCGTATAGCCCAGGACAAAACTTGACGAACAATTGTTGTCAGGAAACAGCTAAACATACACAAGAAACAAAAAGCTGTAACAGTGCCCAACCAAATGCAACAACAGGTTGGTATATTTTCATGTCGGCCAAATCCCAATATTCCACTCCATACATGCATGCATTACACTCACGGACACACGCCCAACTATTACAATCTGGTCACAAAAAGCTGAGCTTTAGATAGTACTACTATTCAAAAATTTAACATAAACACTGCATGGTTGACTCATGCAGATATTTTTCGAAACATATCAAGTAAATATATGCAAACACTGAACTCATTGACGATTACAGAATTACATGCACCTTGTTCTGCTACATGCTTGATGAATTGGCGTGCTCGACTGATCTAGAGACACCTTCCTCCATAGCCTGCACTCTTGAATAGTGCCTGCTTGATCTCGTCGGTGCTTGTCACTCGGCTCCCCCCTTCCTCCTATAAACACCACACACCATGCATCGACGATTGAATTATAATAGTGCAAAAAACATGTACATTCAGGATTCGGCCAAGAAATTAGTGGAAAATTTAGCTCCACCAAAAAATTACACTATTAATATTTCACTTGTGACTTGTGAGCAGGATGCCTGCATGGTGAAGTCGCCGAAGCAGCTGACGACGCACTGCTCAATTTTCAGCCCCAGCACCTCTAGAGCACTCACCGTCAAGATCAGCACGCCAGGGCTTGTGGCATAGCAGATGCCGGTCCTCGTTTCGCCATTGCCCTACTTCTCGATGACAAACTGGGTGGGTAACAATCAGTTCAGACTAGAAGGGTTGGGCACGCTTCACCGCGTCATTTGTTTGTTAGGATTTCATATAGATAAAAATTGGTTTCGCGCGTGAGGAAGATGGAGTGTATTTTATTTTTATATATATAATACGGTGTTTCTATGGGCATTTTTAACGGTGTGATTTTGTGTTGTCTGCTAATCAACTCATACTGATGTGAGGAAATTTCTTACATTGGTGCATGTATATACTATATGATGCTTCTTTTAGTAGTGGGAGGCAGTGGCGGAGCTACAAACTAAGTGCAGGTCGGGCCAATCTATAGAATATCACCCAATTTTTTTCAAAATGGCCTGGTCAGGCTCATACTTTGCATTGTTTTCTTTGGGAGCTGGGCGGGCCGCGGGCCATGACACGGTTTTCCCCCTATGTAGGTCCGCCACTGGTGAGAGGGTCCATGGGACTGTTGTGTTTGCAGGTTGGCTGGTGCCAATTAATTTGAAAAATCGCTAACTCGGTCAAAATCGTGAATCAAATCTAAAATAGAAGTCCTCAAGTGAATGAAAGAGCTCCTTGAGATACTGTTGACCTGGTCAAAATTATACGAAAAAAGATTTTCTCCCGCTTTATATTATAAAGCAACACCTGGTCAAAATTATGAATCAAATCTAAATTGAACACCTCAATTAAATAAACTAGAGAACCTCAAAATTAGGGAGCATCATCGTGAACTAGGTGATTTGATGTGTGGCTGCCTGAGCGATGTGTGTACCTTGGTGGAATTCCTCATTGGCATCTCGTAAAGTTTCTCTGTAGGCCGAGCTATATGGAATCTCTTATCTTTAGCCCTCCAACATTATTTTGAGATCCGTGCTCTTCAACTAACTTACAATAAAAAGATTTCTCTTTTTTGTTTCTCTCAAATGAAAGAACATATAGACTTCAAACTTGCTCGTGTTCAGCAGGTTCAGCTCCTCCGGCGTGGCGCCGATCTCCTCCTCAAGGGTTTTGATCCGCTCGGTTAGCTCATTCACGTAGTCTATGGTGTCCCCGAGGATCGAGGTCCTATCCATCTACAGATTGATCGATTGATTCGATCGAGGTCCACAACTCAAATTCATAGCTGGTACTCGATAGAAATTAAGAAATCACTAGCTAGGTTAATTAACTAATTATTAGGTCACAGGACAGTGCGAGTTGCGACTTGCCACACACCTTGATAATTTTGGGCACGATGGAGCGGAGCATGGAGAGGCGGTCGTTGAGACGCTTCCGGCGCCGCCTTTCCGCCATGAGGTTCTTGGACGTGGTGCCGCCGTTGAGCTTGCTTCTAGGGTGGGCTCCGGAGAAGACACCCCTGGTCATCTCCGAGCTCTCCCCGGCGCCTCCTGCTCCGAATATGAACGGCACCGGGGACGACGACGACCCACCACCGCGATGCAGGTTGCCGCCGCTCGGGTCGTCCTCCGCCATGGCGTCGTGCAGTGGATCCTGAGCGAGCGCCTGGCCAGCCCCGTGGACGACCCCAGGCCCAAGGACGACGCCGGCGCAGCTCCTGTAAGAGTTGCACACTTCGATGAGGCAGTCGAAGTTGAATTCCTCGTGCGGCCGATGCGGTGGCGCACCATGGACTGTGGAAGAAACGGTCCGGCCAAGTCCATGCTGCTGCTCGCCTCGGCGACGTCCTCGCCACCATAGTAGAGAAGTTCGCTCGTCGTCATCATGGCGCTGCCCGGATACGCCTGCCACGGAGTCGGAGCCGGAGCCAGCGCCGGCGCCTCCTCCCGGCGCAGCGACATGAGCTCGTCGAGGAAGGACTGCTCGTCAAGCTGATCCATGCCGGCTGCCGCTCAAGTTCTACTAGCTAGGCACCAGCTCTAGAATATGCTTGCTTCCCTTAATTTCTTTCCCGGCAAACTCCTCACGCTTGTGCTCCCAGTCCCAGTCCTAGCAAGCAACGCGGCCAGTAGCTAGCAGTAGCAATAGCACTGCCACAGGTCCACACGACACGGCCAACTTGCAGGTAGCTAGAGTCCAATGGCAGGAGGGGAACCACGGAAGGAAACAACCTGGGAGTTAAATGCGGTGTGACAAACCCAACCGACAATCATTCCTTGGCATCAACTGGCTAGTTACTCTTGGTGGCAAAATTTCATGTTTTGACCCTTATCTGAAAGTTAATCGAGATTTGACCTCAGTTTGTAAAAGTGTCAGGATCTGATCTTTTTGTTACCGTCAGGGTCCATGGCGGTAGGAAACACCCCTGCCGCCAAATAGGCTGACGGTAGCTTGTGCACCTCTACCGCCAAGGTGTCCGGCGATAGACGCGAGCACGCACTGTGTTTCATACTTAATTTATTTTGCGGTAGGACGTGCAACCCTACCGTCATGGACCCTGACGTTAAGAAAATGATCAGATTCTAAAAAAATTATAAGGCAGGGTCAGATCTTGATCAGATTTTAAAAATGGTCAAAACACGAAATTTAGCCACTCTTGATGTGGTCACGGCTGGCTGGCTGCATCGGGTTGGTCAGGCTGAAAATGGCAAGCTACCCTGAGAATGGAATGGAATCTCCCCGTTATTTTAAGGCTGATTGTAATAGTGAGGATCATATATTAGTATCATGCATATAATACTAGTCTATGATACTACGTCTGTAATGTATAGTATCATATGTTAGATGGTGTTTGGATCACTAGTGACCGGAGACTAGAGACTAGTAGTAGTCACTTTTAGTCAGTAAACCTCCAAACACCTCTGACTAATGGGTGACTAAAACTAGTTTAGTCCCTAGTCACCCCACCCCCAACTAAAAGTGACTAAAGTCTCTCCTCTAATTAATTGGCGGGCCCATCCTGTTGCGGGCGACGCATCTGCCGCCCCATCCCCTTCGCACGCAAGCAGGGGGCAGCCGCTCCCCTTTCCACTCCGCCGCTTCCCTTTCCACCACCGCCGCCGCACTCCGCCGCCGCGGCAGCACTCCGCCGCGCCGCTCCCGTGTCCGTACTCCCGCCGCGCCCGCAGCGCTCCGCCGTGCCGCGCCCGCAGCACTCCGCTGCGCCGCGCTCCCGCGTCCGTACCATGGACAGCGACGACGAACTCCCCTTCGATTTCTTCTCGCAGACGGCGTCTTCCGGTGCTGCGGTGCACCACATCGACGAGGACGGGTGGGGGATGACGCCCCCTCGTCTCCGGGGATCCGCCGGCCGCGGCTTGGTGGCAGGGGGCTCAACCGCGGCTCGGTGGCAGGGTGCTCGGCCGCGGCTCGGTGGCCGGGGGGCTCGGCCGCGGCTCGGTGGCCGGGGGGCTCCGCGCTCCCATCGGGTTGGAGAACATCGACCTCAACGGCAACTCCACCATCGCCGCCTCCTACCCCAACATGGGCATATACACGCACCTTTTTCATCCCGGGAGTGCGGCCGGCCATGGTGTGCCCCTCCAGCGGACGGACGGCGTGGCGCATCGGCAGGGTCGTCCACCTCACCAAGGTCTCCCCCCCAGTGAGGGCCCCAGATCGTCGTGCCAAGCAGGTCGTCGCGACGTCGGGACGAGGTGGTGCTGGTTCAAGTCGCTCAGGCAGCGGCAGGTAGCGGCAGGCAGCACCGATCATGGTAGAAGATGTTGATGAAGAAGATGAACCAGCTGAAGAAGATGTTCAGGCAGAGGAAGACGACAGCATGCTGAACCAGCATATCCAGGTACAATATTTGTCCAATTGTTGTGTTTGCTTGAATGAATGTATGTTGAGTGGAAAGTAGAAAGTAGAAACTACAGCTTGTTAAGTGGAAAGTAGAAAGTAGAAACTACAGCAAGGTGTTCAGTTTGGACAAATGAAAGAAAATACTTGTTCATGCTACTTGTTCTGTCATATTTATCAAAAATAGTACAGTATCTGAAATAGTACTTGTTCTATTTTCTCATACATTTTTTTAATAGAGGCCAAAAAGCAAGGCTAACTGGACAGACAGAAATACATTGACTTTATGTGAAATAGCTTGTGAGGAAATAGATGCTGGCAATTACGCTGGTAGAGTTTGGAGCCCTCAGGCGTACAAGAATATGAGGGAGAAATATTGGGAAAGGGCAAAGCTGTGGCATCCAGGCAGGGAATTCAGGAACAAAATAACTAACTTGAAGGGCTTGTACAATGATTGGGTATGGTTGCAGCAGCAAACCGGCTGCGGCCGCGGCTTAGATGGCGAAGTGACGGCAACTGCAGATTGGTGGGAGAAAGAAATCAAGGTATTTTTGCTTATATTCTTGCTCCCTCTCCTTCAAGTGTTCATTTTTGCTTATGTTCCAATGACAGAAGATATATATGCTGATTTCTTTCTATTATTTCTTTTCAGGACAGACCAAATCTCAAGAAATTTAGAAATGGTAACCCTGAGTATATGCCCCTGTTACATGAGATATTTCATGAGGTCGCTGTGGATGGTTCATCTGCTTATGTTCCTGGGACAGAAGATTGTTTGGAGTTAAATAATGATGATGACCTGGATGGCAATGAAGGCTTTGTGTCGAGCCCTATGAGTACCAACACTCAAAAGAGAGGGAGCCGCTCAGAGTTAAGGAGTATAGCTAATAGTCCTTCAAAGAGAAGCAAAACTTTAGACAACATGCCTCGTACTCAAGGCAAAACTCGGGGTCCATTTGTAAAATATATGAAGGACATTGAAACTAAGTTGGAGAAGGAAAGTGAGAAAACAGACTCTATTTTGCAGGCTCTTGTGAACCAAGGCAATGAAAAGGTTAGGAGAAGTGAGGAACGTGCTCAGTCAGTAAAAAACTGTCAGAACCTTGCCATTGAGTGTGGAGCATCAGAAGAGTCAGTTGAGTACTTTGTTGCTTGTGATTTATTCAAGGAGAAACACAACAGAACTGTCTTCCAGAACATGAAGACCCCTGAAGCTAGGTTGATATGGTTGAAGAGATGGTGCAGGGCAAAGAACATGTATGCAGCAGATGGCGAGATATGAAGGCAGAATGATCTGTGTCAGCTAGTCTTGTGTCTTGAGTCATGTGTGTCCTCTTGTGTCTTGAGTCATGTGTGTCCTCTTGTGTCTTGAGTCGTGGATGACATGATTTGTGGACTAATGTGGCCTTAATCATTATGTTTCTGGACAAATTATTATCTACCGATCTGTGTATTTGCATGTGTTGATGATATGTTCATTATGTCTGTAGACTTCATGATTTCTATTTGTTTGTGCTTTTCTTGCAGAATGAGGATGAATCTAGTGATGAGGACAGTACAGACCAAGATGATGAGTCTAGTGATGAGGACAGGACTGATGAAGATGATGACTCTAGTGATGAGGAAGAAGAATATACAAGGACCAATAGAGTGCTAGCACTACTTCAATTGAGGCGGCAGAGGCTCAACAAACTAGGTATGGTCGCCCACATGTTTGGTATGTACTACATGGATCGTTTCATGGTTAAAGGGGAAAGGAGAATTTTAAAAGCTAAAGAGTCTGGATATGAATGGGTAGTGAGAACTCTAGGAAACAGAACAGATTGCTACAAAATGTTTAGGATGTACCCACCGGTGTTTGATAAACTACATAATCTGCTAGTGGAGTCTTATGGACTGAAGTCAACCAAGAAAATGTCATCAGTTGAGAGTTTAGCTCTCTTTTTATATATAGTTGGATCTCCCCAATCTGTTAGACATGCTGAGAATCGGTTTATCAGGTCCATGGAGACAGTCAGTAGAAAGTTTAACAAAGTTTTGGAATGTATGGTTAAGCTTTCCATTGACATCATTAAGCCACGAGATCCTGAATTTAGAGTTGTCCATGAAAGGTTAAGAGGTGCTCAGTGGTACCCATGGTTCAATGATTGCATTGGAGCAATAGATGGGACTCATGTGCCGGTTGTGGTGCCACCAAACAAGGTTCCACAGTATTTAAGCAGACATGGTTACTGTAGTCAGAATGTTATGGCTGTGTGTGATTTCGACATGAGATTCACTTTTGTGCTTGCGGGGTGGCCTGGATCGGTCCATGATATGAGGCCATTCAAGGATGCTCTTAGCCGGTTTGATCACAAGTTTCCACATCCACCTTCAGGTATGAAACTTGATACTCGGTACAATAGTTTTATGCCTTACATTGACATTTGCTAAAATGCATTGCCATGAACAGGGAAATTTTATCTTGTTGACTCGGGCTACCCCAACAAACAGGGTTATCTTGCACCGTATAGGGGCCAAAAGTATCATTTTCAAGAGTTCCATCAAGGCACCATGCCGAGAGGTAAAAAGGAGCACTTCAATTATACTCATTCTAGACTACGCAATGTCATTGAGTGTTGTTTTGGAGTCTTGAAAAATAAGTGGAGGATTCTTTTCAAAGTACCAAGTTATCCTCTACGCAAGCAAACAAAAATTATTGTGGCATGCATGGCCTTGCACAATTTTATTCGTGAAAGTCATTTGGCGGACAAGGAATTCGATAGGTGTGACAATGATGAGAGTTATCAACCTCTCCTTGAGGAAACAAGGAGGAGGAGACGTCGTAACACTAGGGGTGAAGAAATGGAGCTAGATTCAGTGGATATGAATCGAGTGAGAGATACGATTGTTGATGGTTTGTTCAACAGGCGTTGAGAAATTTCTGATGTTATTTATTTCGTTTCCAACATGTAACGTTATGGGACAATTTTAGTTTTCTTATGTGTGGACAGTTTTGATTTCCTTATGGGACAATTTCGTGAGGGATAGTCCGGTGCTTGTGTTGCTTGCGTGAGGAGAGAAAAAAAAGGTATTGAGAGCTGCTGTTGCATGGCGTGAGGGAGAAAAGGAACAGGACTTTGCTGCTTTCCTTCCTTGCGCGGGAGTATAGCGGTAGTTGCTGTTGCACAAGGGAGAGAAGAGAGATAAATGGAAGGGAGAGAGAAGAATTTAATACTGAGACATTTAATGCTGACTAGTAGTAGTCACCTTCCAAACAGGGCCTGACTAAAAACTTTTAGTCTATCTACTACTAGTCACATGACTAGAGAGTATCCAAACACCTTCTTAGTACTCCCTCCGTTTCTTTTTAGTCTGCATATAAGGTTTGGTCAAAGTCAAGCTTTGTAGAGTTTGACTAACTTTATATTAAAAAATATAAGCATTCACAATATGAAATCAATATTATCAGATGCACCATGAAACGTATGTTCATACTATATAGTTTTAGTATTGTAGATGTTTATATTTTTTATATAAATTTGGTCAAACTTTGTGAAGTTTGACTTTGACCAAATCTTATATGCGGAGTAAAAAGAATCGGAGGGAGTATCATAGAGGATTACATTTATTGCCATGCATGATACAAAGTAGCACATCATTTAATATAATATGGTATTATAATATGATACTCAAGCCTTTCTTTCTTCATTTAATTCTATGCCATCTCATCTAAATTGCTTAGTTGGCATGCATGATACTATTTATGATACTTCCATTACGGGCAGCCTAACTTTTTCGAAGCTTTGGTTGCATGCATGCGGCTTTTCAATTATCGTCCATGTTGGTTTTGGCCTGTCGCCGGCGGCGATCGAGGCCTTGGCCTGCCTCGCAGCGCCAACCACCGAGCGAAAGCAATTGGGCCGGATCGGAGGGCGAGTTGGCATTGGGACTAATAATCAGTGATCTTGTCCTTCTTTAATGAAACTTGTTTTTGTTTACTACTCCCTTCGTTCCTAAATATTTATCTTTTTAGATATTTTAACAAATGACTACGTAAGAAACTAAATAAGTGAATTTACACTCTAAAATATGTCTACATACGGATATATATGGTAGTCAATTTGAATTGACTAGAAAGATAAATATTTAGAAACGGAGGGAGTAATAATGATGATGAAATGAAAGAGAGATACCTTTGCCGTTTTGGCAACTCGGGCCACCGTGACAGAGCTGCTAGGACGGGATCAATAGATGTGCGCACGTCGCGTGCGCCGCCCGCATTTTCGCCGTGATCGGAGCTGCGCAAGCAGCGTGGCCGTCTCGACCGGGCCAGCGTGGTGATCGCTGCGCCGGCGACGCAACCGGCGGGCGTGAATATTAGCTCGATCATGCCGCCCGGTTGCGTAAGGGACGAGTCCTGAAAGATGGACTGGGTCGTGTGGGTCTCGTTGTCTGGCAGATTTGAGGTACTCCTTCCATTTTTATTTACTCTGCATACTAGATTTGATTAAAATCAAACTTCGTAAAATTTGATCAAGTTTATAGGAAAAATATGAACATTTAACATAACAAATCTATATGATGTGAAAGTACATTCAATAATGATTCTCATGAAATTGATTTTTTATTGTATATGCTAATATTTTTGTCTATAAACTTTATCAAACTTTATAAAACTTGATTTTGACCAAAACTAATACGTGAACTAAATAAAAATGGAGGGAGTACCTAACTAGTCCTGGTCCTTGATCATCTTGATGAGCTTTCGGATCGATCGTGACTCATGCATGGAGATAAAAAAAAACAACGCGCACGCACTACGGACCAGAATTGCACGCATGCATTATTATTCGTGTCCCCGTGCACTTGATGATCCATGTCGCCACGGCGGGTCGGTCCAACAATTTTATGCAAGTGCCGGCGGCTGCACTGCAGCAAATATCCAAACGGAGATGCTTTGCGTACGCGCATGATCCAAGGCCTGGCCTGATGAGTCTACCGCAACGGGCAGCGGCAGCTCACAGCCTCACAGTACACACAGGGACGGCACGGCGCGAGCGGGCCGGGCGCGCATACGTGCAGCGCCCTCGGGCTCACGGGCGCCGCCGCGCCGGGACAGATTGGAGGGGATGTTACCGTGTCAGGGCGCGCCGATCGATCAGCTGCGCGGGGTGTGCTGGATCCGCGGCTGGTTTCACCCTGGAAAACAGCGGCGCGCGTTGACCGCGGCCGCACGCGCTCCCACCCCGCCGACGACGCCGATTTTAGAGCATTTCCTGTAGCAACCGAAGGAATTCGGTGTAGAGGCTTTGCCTATCCGCGTTGTGCATACAGGCCGGGCTAGCTGGTGGTCGGTCTACCATGTGATATATGTGGTAAGCAATTCAAATCAATCCAAAAACTGGTGGTCGGTCCATCTCGTTTCTTCTACCACTCCTACTAGTTTAGTGGGGGATGTCCGCGGCGGGCAAAGCTACGATGGGATATGTGGGCGCAGCTGTTTGCTGGTAACGTGGACGCGTCGCGTGCGCGGCCGGCGTCTTCGCTGTGTTATCCGCTTCGTTTCCGAGCGGAAAAAGTTTATTTTAAACCCTAAACTTGTAGAGGTTAGTCGAAATTCCGGTTGATTGTACCCTGAATTATGAAATTTCGGTCTAAATCGAACCTAGCATCCTTTGAAGCATGAAAACGTTGACGTGGCTGGGATTCATCTGGCTGGTGGGCCAAGGCGCCCTGCGCACTGGGCCTGAACATTTTTAAAATTTAAAAAATCATGACTGTTGTATGAAACCGCAAACACGTTTAAATACTGTGAGTAAAATTTGGCAAGCTCAAACAATGTTTGGAAACGGCAACATTTTTTGAACTCCCCCAAAAAATTGAAAACAAGAACATTTATTTTGAAAATGCAAACATATTTCAAATTCCAAAACAATTTCTTGCTACGCGAACATTAATGAGAACAGGGACTTTTTTGAAACGAAAGAACAAAAATTGAAAACATGAATATTTTTAAAATTTGCGAACAATTTTGAAACTCCCAAAGAAAATTGGAAGCACGATCATTTTTAAAATTTTGGAACTCTAGAACAAAATTTGAAAACAGGAACATTTTTTTAAAATTGCAAACAAAATTTGAAGCACCATGATTTTTAAAATTTCGAAACTCCGGAACAAAATTGAAAATAGGAACATTAAAAAAAGTGAGAACAAATTTCGAAATAGGATTTTTTTTCATACCCCCGAACAAAATTTGAAATCGAACATTTTTTGAAAGGCGAACATATTTCCTAATACACGGATATTTATTAGAACTGGTAAACATTTTTGAATTGTAAGCAAAAATAAAGAATGTGATCATTTTTTGAAATTCTCAACATTTTTCTTGAATTTTCGAACAAAATTCAAATTCTACAAAACAAAAAATAAATATAAAAGAGAAGTAAAATGGATTAAAAAGGAAATAGACAAAATGAATAAAGAAATAGAAAAAAGACTATAGCGGGCCGGCCCAATGGGGAGCAGAATGTGCGCCGTGCTAAATGCCACGGATCCCGGCCATCCTTTGCCACGTCGACAATCCCTGTTTGCCAAACGATGCAAGGGGGATTGCGTAGTTCAGCGTGCAATCGATCAGGATTTCGACTTGAGGGTTCGTTTCGCCCAACCTCTACAAGTTTAGGGTTTTAAATGGACTTTATCCTTTTCAAGCTGTCGAAGCTGTCTCGGTCGGCCGGGCTGCTGCCTGCCTGCCGACGTGGTCATCGATGGATTGGCGAGCAACCGGAGTACTGGTTAAGGCTGGTTGTAATGGGGAGTATCATATACTAACATCATGCGTATGATACTAGTGTATCATACTACATCCTTAATGCATGGTATCATATGTTGTTATCATATAGGACTACATTTATTGCCATGCATGACACAGAGTAGTACATCATTTAATATGATACGGTATCATGATATGATATTCAAGCATCTCTTTCTTCATTTAATTCTATGCCACCTCGTCAACATTGTTTAGTTGACATGTATGATACTATCTATAATACTCTCATTATGATCAGGCTAATCATGTGCATGCTGCTCGGCGACGAACGCAAGTCTTTGCGTGTCCATCCGCGCCGTGCGTGACGAGTGTTGACTGCTGACAGATCGGTGGAATATGCTGGATTAGATCGTGGGTCTCGCTATCTGAGAGATATCAGACTAAGGTGGTGTTTGGTTGTCTAGTCATAGAACTTTTTCTAGTTACTAGAACTTTTTTAAAAAGACTCTCAAAAGGTGTTTCTAAGGATTTTTAGCAAAACGTTTCAAATAAGTCCTGTTTAGTTTGCTAGGGACTTTTTCTAATCCCAACACAAAAAACTACCTGGAACCAAACACCCCTAATCTTTTATCCGAATGAGCTATCGGGTACATGCATGTGATGTGACGGGGATGATGCAACGGAACAAAAGCGTTGTGTCCATTGCTTATCTGTGCAAGATGACAAACTGAAAATAACTGCTTGTTTGTGCCTGGGATGGATGCATGTAGTTTTTGGCAGTGACGTGACCATTTGTTGCGTGTGTATATATCTAGTACCCTACCAGAAATAATAATCAATGAACCCACAAAAAAAGAAATAATAATCAATGTGGGTAGCAGTGTATTCTTGAAACGGACTTTCGCACCGCTTAACAAATAAGGCCACGACAACAAACGATATAAAAGCATCTCTAGCACCGGTCAAAGAGTAAAATTTTGTTTACAGGACTTAAATCGGACCTACCCGAACTGTCGTGGTTCTGTGATGACAGATGTCCTAGAATTAGGACTTAAGCATCAGGCCATTGGAATGGTGATTAGCTTGTCGGGGTTGAGCGGGACGAGAGACACGATTTACCCAGTTTCGGCCCCTCACAATGGAGGTAAAAACCTACTCCTGCCTTTCTGCTTATTACTCGAGTATCGCTTACGAGGAAGCGGAATCGCGAGACCTAGTACTGGATTGATTGTAACCTGTCTAATCTATGCCGGAGACTCGCCTTAATATACAGGTCGAGGCCGCCAGTTTACAAGAGTCCGTGTCGGGTCTTGCTTCGTGACCGACCCTAATCCTAAGTCTCCTTGCCTTCCACGGCAAGCCGCCTTTGGGTGACTTACACTTCTGGGCCACGCACCATCTTCTGACCTTGGGCTCAATCTGGCTCATCTGATAAGTCGCCTCTTTAGCTTTGTATCTTTATCTGGGCTTGTCTGAGGCTCGTCGTCTTGAGTAGCCAGCATCCTAACCCAGCCCTTTCAGGGTGGGTTATATCACGGGGTTATGTCCCCAACATTAGGCCCCAGATTGATTTGAACTTGTTCATGTCAATCTTCATCTCTCTGTATGGTGAATCTTCTTCTTTGAATCTTAGTCTTGAATGTAGGTTGTTTCAGATTTTTTTGAAAATCATGATAAACAAATCGGAATCCCCTTAATCATGTGTTGTTATTTTAATCCAATTATGCAATTCAATATTAACGATCTCGTAGATGTTTGTAAGAGGATGCTTAGTTTGTTTTATGTTTCAATTTGACATTGCAGCAGAAGAAGGCATTGGAGTTGGCCAACCTGAAGAATTAGGAGGAGATGAAGTAATTGAATATCTGCCCCGAGGTCTTCGAAATGCTCAGGGAGGTATGTGTCGGTGTCAAAACCGGTAGATCTCGGGTAGGGGGTCCCGAACTGTGTGTCTAAGGATCGATGGTAACAGGAGACAAGGGACACGATGTTTACCTAGGTTCGGGCCCTCTTGATGGAGGTAATACCCTACGCCCTGCTTGATTGACTTTAATGAGTATAGGGGTTACAAGAGTTGATCTACCACGAGATCGTAATGGCTAAACCCTAGTTGTCTAGCAGGTACGATAAAGATTGCCTCTACGGACTAAACCCTCCGGTTTATATAGACACCGGAGGGACCTAGGGTTGTACAGAGTCAGTTTACAGAGGAAGGAATCTTCATATCCGAACGCCAAGCTTGCCTTCCACGTAAAGGAGAGTCCCATCTGGACACGGGAGGAAGTCTTCTGTCTTGTATCTTCATGGCCCATTAGTCTGGCCCACGTCACATAGCCCGAACGCCCGAGGAACCCTTAATCCAGGACTCCCTTAGTAGCCCCCGAACCAGGCTTCAATGATGATGTGTCCAACACGCAGATTGTCTTCGACATTGCAAGGCGGGTTCCTCCTCCAAATACTTCAAAGCATCTGACCCGAAGAGTTATACCCGGATTTTCATTTAATGTCATATCCTTCCGCTTCTGCGCCTCCGTTGCTTCCGCTTCCACGTGTCGAGCGAATACAAAAGGTCAGAGTATTTTTTACACATAACACCCCAGCCATGTAAAAAAGGCATCTATTTAAAGGGATTGGATCTCAGATGCCTTTCCACACCAGGCAGAAAATTCTTAGAGCTCGCTAGGAGGAAAAACCATTCAAACATGGCTAGCTCTCCCGGTTCCTCTTCCCGCCCTTGTGGCTCCGAAAAAGGCGATTGGGAAAGATGTTCAGTATCGCTTGAACAGTTGGTTAAGCTCCAAACGCAGGGATTTCTCCCCCCCACGGATCGAGTCCCCGTTCGAGCAGGATTAACCTCTTTCACTGGCAAAGCCTTGGCGGAAAATTTCCCCAATCCAACCAGGGGGAAACAAGTGTTCTTCGTCTCTTTTTTATTAAGAGGCGTCGGATTTCCAATCCACCCTTTCCTCCAAGGTCTCCTGGAGTACTACGGCCTCCAACTGCACAATCTTACGTCGGCCTCTGTCCTGCACATTGCAGGTTTTGCTGCTCTTTGCGAGCTATTCCTGGACTGTGAGGCCCATTTTGAGTTATGGAGGAAGCTTTTCTACCTCGTCCCTCGCTCCCAAAGGGATCTGTATTCGAGGTGGGCAGCGCCGAGATATGGCGTATAGCCAGGACCAGATACCTATCCGGCACACCGAAGAAGGCGTCCGAAGAGTGACCCTCGGAGTGGTTTTATATTGAAGATATCGCTTTCCCCGACCCAGTCCGAATGGGCCTTCCCGAATTTTCCAGCGCCCCATTGAGGAAACGCCACAGCTGGCGCCCTCGGAGCCTCGAGGAGGAAGATAGCGCGGAAGTTCAACAATTAATGGGCAAGATAAGGACACTCGCCCAGTCCGGATTATCAATAATCAAGGTAATGGAAACTTTCATAGTGCGAGGTGTTCAGCCACTCCAATTCATAGGGCTCCCTATGTGGCATTACAACGGGGAAGATGACGCCTCACGCTGTGGACAAAAGGTCCCGAACATCCCTGCTGCCCTGGCCGCAATATTGGCCGATCTGTACAAAGGGGAGAAAGAGTAATTTACCCATCTTAAGCGCCAAGAGGGATTCTCCATGTACAATCCCCCTAACTGGGTAAGTTTTAATCCCACCACCTTACTCAATCCTCTCCTTAAGTCATGTTTAATTGACATTAACCCGTCCATTTTTGACAGGAATGGCAAAAGGTTATCGCGGGGATCCATAGCCCCGCTCCACAGCGAGAGAACCACAACCGGGACCTTAATCTCGGATTCGAAGAGGATCCGGACATATTTGTAGAGCTCAAAGAGGGAGTCTTCTACCAGGCGAGCTATGATGGCACATAAGTGGCAATCATGGCTGATTATCCTGGCCTCCTTCCTTCCTCCATATGTAAGTAGTCAGGAGACATCTCCTCCGAAAGAGCTTCCTCATTATGCCTCACCCATCGCACTGTCTCGTTCTCCCAAGGGGAGGCGCTCGGCGCGCCATGCTACACTAGAAGCATCTTGTAAGAGAGCGCTTGCGCCGGGCGAATCTTCGAAGAGGATGGAAAATGACAACCAGGCCGAGCCTTCATCAAAGAGGTATGGTTTTGAATACGCCCCTGGCAGTCACATCGAACTGTGACATTGTCCGCTGTGTTTTATCAGGAAGAGTGTTCGCCGTACTATGTCCGGGGATCCTACCGGTCGTGCCTCCACCAATCAGGTTCCAGAACCTTCCTCTAGGGCGGGGGCTGACACGAGAGTGACGCCGGATTGTCCTCCTTTAGGGGATTCGGATGATGTATCCGTCATGAATTCTGAAGTAGAGAGCGCCATGAATCATCGGCAACGGAGGGCCACTCTTCGCGACCCCAGCTTTACTAGTGAGGCGTTCGATGCCTTCAGCTCGGCTGATGCGTACATCCGAGCTGCTCAGGATGGGCTTGCCAGAGCCACTGACTAGCATTTGAAAGATATGCGGGTAAGTATGCATTGTATAGAACTGGCAATCATACACCAGTAGCCCCCGAGACTTGAAGCAGTTGAAACAACTAATTCAAGGATCATTGTATAATCAGGCACTCACGGAGAACAACAACATGTTGTCCCATGAGCTAGAAAAGTGTCGGACCCAGCTAGCTGTTGCTACCGCTGAACTAGAGAAATCTAAGGAGGCACCACCTGGTAATGTTCTCCTCCGTTGAAAGGATCGATATGGTTGACTAGAGGAGGGGGAGTGAATAGGCAACTAACAGTTTTTAGCTTTTCGTTAACAATTTAAACTTTGCATCAAAGTAGGTTGTCTAGATATGCAACTAGGTGAGCAACCTATATGATGCAACAAGGATAGGAACGCGAGCAAGCAAGATATATGAAACAAATAAGCTTGCACAAGTAAAGGCACGAGATAACCAAGAGTGGAGACGGTGGAGACGAGGATGTGTTGCCGAAGTTCCTTCCCTTTGAGAGGAAGTACGTCTCCGTTGGAGCAGTGTGGAGGCACAATGCTCCCCAAGAAGCCACTAGGGCCACCGTATTCTCCTCACGCCCTCACACAATGCGAGATGCCGTGATTCCACTATTAGTGCCCTTGGAGGCGGCGACCGAGCCTTGACAAACTAGGTTGGGGCAATCTCCACAACTCAATTGGAGGCTCCCAACGACACCACGAAGCTTCACCATAATGGACTATGGCTTCGCGGTGACCTCAACCGTCTAGGATGCTCAAACACCCAAGAGTAACAAGATCCACAAGGGATTAGTGGGGGAATCAAATATCTCTTGGTGGAAGTGTAGATCGAGGCCTTCTCAACCACTCCCGAGCAAATCAACAAGTTTGGTCGGCTAGGGAGGGAGATCGGGCGAAAATGGAGCTTAGAGCAATAATGGAGCTTGGGGGTGGAAGAGGTGAGTCAACGGGGAAGAAGGGGACCCCTTATATAGTGTGGGAAAAGGATCCAACCGTTACCCACCAACCAGCCCGCAGCCAGCGGTACTACCGCAAGGGCGCGCGGTACTACTGCTTGCAACCAAGCGGTACTACCGCACGGCTGTGCGGTACTACCATACTGACCCACGGTACTGCCGCAACCCCAGCAACAGAAAAGATAAACAGACGCGCAGGAGCTGGGGGCGGTACTTCCGCACGCGCGGTACTACCGCGCCCCCCATTGCGGTACTACCGCAAGGCAAACACCCCAGCCAGGGGGAAGGGAACTTCCGTGCCTACTTCCGCAAAGAAACGGAAGTAGCAAAAACCCGACACAGTAGTACTGCCGAGGGGCGGTACTACTGCCTGAATGCATAGCGTGGTACCACCGCTCGGCGAAAGCGGTACTACCGCGGTAGGTGCGGATGTAAAAAATTACATCCGCCCCTACTACCGCAAAGGGGCGGCACTAGCCTGGTGGGCAACGGTAGTGCGGCTCCAGGGGAGCGGTACTACCGTGGGCACCTACGGTACTACCGCTCCACCGCGCGGTACTATCGCGGATGCCTACGGTACTATCGTTTTCCTGGGAGCAGTACTACCGTGACCAACCACAGCAGCCAGACAAGGGAGGCAAGAAAACGGAGGAAGCTCCAAGGAAAAAGGAGGGGACAAGAAGGAGACGTGTACGTGATGATTCCACCCAAACCTTTCCAACGCGGACCCCCTCTTAATACTACAGCTTTCCTACGACTCAAATCCACCAAAAAGAAACATACAAAAGACGCCGTCTTCATCAGTCTTCGAGGGGCACCCAATCGTCTTGTGCCTAGCAATGAAGTGTCTGGAATACTCAAGGCACACGATTAGTCCGTAAATGCGTTGTCATCAATCACCAAAACACTTAGGGATAAATATGCCCTTACAATCTCCCCCTTTTTGGTGGATTGATGACAATACGGGATTTGCACAAGGAAAATAAAATTAAGTAAATGCAAACCCCTCCTCTCTAGAATATAGACGGGCTCCCCCTAGATGTGTGCCACGTAGATGAGTGCTTTGGACTGCACGACACACGAATACTAGGATCAAAGCTCCCCCTATATTATAGAGACAAGGCATATCTAACACTAGACAAGATAGCACACACATAAGTTAACTACGATAGATAAAGTGCATATGTCTTACACCATATGAGGAAAGGTCTCGAAAGCACAAACCAAACAAGAGCAACCAAGCACAAACGAGGTCCAAAAGACAAAGCAAATAAACGCACCAAGCACGACACAACGCAAATCCCTACACTCTCTCCCCCTTTGGCATCGAGACGCCAAAAAGGCAGAGAGGACACCTACACACACGGGCTGGCTCAGGCAGAGAAGTCATCCCATTGCTCCTCATGCTCCTCGTCAGACTCAGCGGTGGGGATAGTCTCCTCGAAGTCATCCTCTGAACTGGTCCACTTGTATCCCTGCTTGCCACCACCCCTCAGGTGTGATGATGTCCTCAGACCCGCCAGACACATCCTCCCCAAAGAGCCTCATAACCTTCTTGTCACGGCGGCGACTCTCCTTGTCTGCCACGTGAGCCCTATACTGTCCCTTTGCCTGCATGCAGAAGAGAGTCTTCATCTTGTCCTTTAGCTTCTTGGCCCATGACGGCTCAGAGGTAGGAGTGGTGGACCTAGCAGCACGGTCCTCAGCAACATCCTCAGCAGCAGCCGCCTCCTCACCAGCAGCCCTCCTAGCAGAAGAGGCCTCAGCACGGGTAGTGGTGTTGGCCCAGTTGGGCTTGACGCGGAGGCTGATGGACTCATGGCGAATCCAGTCTGGAGCAAGGAACTCATCACCCGGGTACATCTTCTCCCAAGTGGTGGAGAGCAGCAGAAACAGGTACGGTCCATAGATAGGTACCTTGTGAGTGAACACCGCAAACCGAAGCTCACACCACATGATGTGTGAGACATCAAGTGGCTAAGTCTGAGAAGAACATGCCTCTGCACACAGGAGCAACATGTCCACTAGATATGCATGGACCTTGTCCTTGTCGCCAATGCGTGGGAACAGAGTGTTACGGAAGATGCGATGCATGATATCCAGAAAGGAGTTTAACACCCAAGTTGACTTGCCATTGGGGAGCACCTTCTCAACAAGGAAAGGCTGAAGCAGGTTCTTGTTGGCAGACTCAGAGTTGGCATGGGGGCGAACACCAATGGGGGTGTGAAGCCCGTCATCAGAAATGTGCAGCAGATCCATGAACTCTTTCCATGTAGCAGACAACTGACGGCCATTGGTCATCCAGGTCATCCTTCGCTCCTCCCCGGGATGAAAGTATACTGAGGCAAAGAACTGACAGATGAGCTCAGGGTCATAGTCATGGTGAAAAGAGATCACCGGCTCAATAGCAAACTGCTCCACCAAGTCCAGAGCCTCTCCAAAATAGTCACGAAACTTGTCCTTCCGCATGTGATGCATGTCTATCCACTTGACCTCCATGAAGGTATTCTGCTTGCTCTTGATCACATCCAGATAGATGAGAACCGGTTGCTTGTTCCAGAACATCTCAGTGCCTCTAAGCACAGCCCGAGGAGTCACATAGGGATTGATCCTCCGGCGTTTGACATACTCAGAGACAGAAATCTCGTCCATGCCCTTAGCAGGTTCCTTTTGCTTGCTGGAAGTGGTCTTCACATTGCGCTTGGGGGCATTGGAGCCCTCTGGGGCTTCATCTTGGGGGTTGCGCAGACGCTTGGAGCCAGTGTCACGACTGGCATTGGAACGGCGAGAGCCACCACCTGAGACACAAAAACGCAAAACACCCACAATAGCCAAGAGCGATTAATGCAAAGACCACAACAAAGCAAGAGAAACAAGCAGAAAGCACACATGATAAATGCCTAGAGAGAGATTTGATCCCTACGGTAGTACTGCCAAGTGCTGCGAAGCTAAGATAGTAGTACCGCTCTTATACGCGGTAGTACCGTGCAAGGTCACGGTAGTACCGGGTCTAGGAGCGGTAGTACGACCTTAGCGCCTCGGCTAGCGCGGTAGTACCGTGTCTGTTGAGCGGTAGTACCGCACAAGCTAGCACAGTAGTACCGCACCTGACGGGCGGTAGTACCGCAAGAGCGGTAGTACCGCACATCAGACACGGTAGTACCGCACCATGTCAGATCTGAACAGGTTCAAATCTGAGAAAAGCCCACAAAACCACGGCGGTACTACGGTTGGACAAAGCTACCACAAGACAGCATATCAAGTATGATTCCTACGCATCACGACTCTCCTACATCCTACTCTTGCATAGATTTGGCCTAAAATCTCAAGAACAACAAGTTTCTCCCCAAAAACCTAAAAGCAAGAGAACAACCAAGAAAAAGAGGGATTTGGGGAAAATCCTTGGTCCATGGCAAGCGGAAGTGGTGGGGAACGATCGCACCGGCCGGAATCCGAGGAGAGTGGCCGGATACGGAGATCCGGCGAGGGCCTCCGGCGCCGTTCTTGAGTGAGAGAGAGAGAGACGTGGGGAGAGAGACAAATTAATGGGTATGGGGAGTTGGAACTCCCCTGCCCGAGTCATAACCCCCACACTCCCTCGACAGCGCGGTAGTACCGTGCCCCAACGCGGTAGTACCGCCCGGCGCGGTACTTCCGAAGTACCGCACCTGAGCGGTAGTATCGCGGCCAGCCGCGGTAGTACCGTGAGATCAAGAAGATGCACGATTCGAGCACACGAAAAACTGGGTCTTTGCACAAACACTCCGAGCCAACACGACACCACAAGACCACGCAACACACAAAGCCAGAAAGGCACACGAAAAATGAAACAACCATGAGACACCACCTCTCCAAAGAGAGGGCGGTGGCCGTAGCCACCTATGTTTGAGTCAATTGGTATGGCACCACGAAGAATTATCCTTGGGTCCATGACCAAAACTTGTCTTTGAAGCACAAGTACCATCAAACATGGCTAATGTGAAAGACTTGATCAATTTATGCATAATGGGTGGAGGGAGAGTTCATTGAGAGAACATCACTCCCCCTATGTCGATGCCTACATCTAAATAGGACAACATGTTGAGTATGGTGGGGTGTGCAAGGGTTCAAGCAACATTGCTCGAATCAATGATATTTAGCTCATGCCTTAACTCGCGAAATCTTGCTTCATCCAAGGGCTTTGTGAAGATATCTGCAAGGCTATCATGAGTGTTGACATAGTTGATCTCGATCTCTCCTCGCCTAATGTGATCCCGGATGAAGTGATACCGAATCTCAATATGCTTCGTCTTGAACTGTTGCACCGGGTTGAGAGAGATCTTGATGGCACTTTCATTGTCACACCAAAGAGGCACTTTGTCACAAATGACACCGTAATCCTTTAAAGTTTGCCTCATCCATAAGAGTTCTGCACAACAACTACCGGCTGCCACATACTCCGCTTCGATGGACGAGAGAGACACACAACTTTGCTTTTTGGAAGACCAACTTACCAAAGAGCAACCAAGAAATTGGCACCCTCCGGAAGTGGACTTCCTATCCACTTTGTCTCCCGCCCAATCGGAATCCGAATACCCTACAAGCTTGAAGTTTGCTCCTCTTGGGTACCATAGGCCAAAGTTTGGGGTATGAGACAAATATCGAAAGATTCGTTTGACTGCCACATAGTGACTTTCCTTAGGTGCGGCTTGAAAACATGCACAAATTCCCACACTCAACATGATATCCAGTCTAGATGCACAAAGGTAAAGCAAGGAACCTATCATGGAGCGATATACCTTTTGATCCACCGCTTTAACATAGGGATCTATGTCGAGTTGGCACTTGGTGGGCATGGGAGTGGAAGCTGGCTTGACATCACTTAGCTTGAATCTTTTGAGCATGTCTTGAGTATATTTGGCTTGATTGATGAAGGTTCCTTCTCTTCTTTGCTTCACTTTGAACCCTAGAAAGAACTTCAACTCTCCCATGGAAGACATCTCGAACTTTGAGGTCATGAGAGCGGCAAATTCCTCATTGAAAGCTTTGTTAGGGGAACCAAAGATAATATCATCAACATATAATTGGCACACAAACAACTCCCCTTTGACCTTCTTAGTAAAAAGAGTGGGGTCGATTGGCCCAACTTCAAAACCACGGTCTTGTAACAACTCGGTAAGGTGGTCATACCACGCACGTGGGGCTTGTTTAAGGCCATAGAGTACATTATCGAGTTGATACACATGATCGGGAAAGTAGGGATCCTCGAACCCGGGGGGTTGCTTGACATAAACCAATTCATTAATGGGACCATTAAGAAAAGCACTCTTCACATCCATTTGTTGTAACTTAAAGTTATGATGAGAAGCATAGGCAATCAACATGCGAATAGATTCAAGACGAGCAATGGGAGCAAAGGTTTCACCGTAGTCGATACCCTCGACTTGGGAGTAGCCTTGTGCTACCAAACGAGCCTTGTTGCGAATGATAATCCCATGGGCATCTTGCTTGTTCTTAAATATCCACTTGGTTCCGATAACATTGTGGTTCCCCGTCGGTCTTGGCACCAATCTCCACACTTTGTTGCGCTCGAAGTTGTTGAGTTCTTCATGCATGGCATTGAGCCAATCTGGATCTTCTAGCGCCTCATAGACCTTGTGGGGTTCCACACAAGAGACAAACGCGTGATGCTCACAATAATTTTCTAATTGTCTATGAGTTCTTACCCCCTTTCGTAAGCTTCCAAGTACATTCGTCATGAGATGATCCTTGGTGGAGAGCTTGGAAGCAACCTTGGCGGCACGACGCTCTAATTCCTCCTCAGGGGTGAGACGAGGAGCGGTCACTTGATCATCTTGAGCGTCGTCTTGAGCTTGTTCTTGTTCTTGAACTCGCTCGGAGGAGAGAACTTGACCTTGGGCATCACTTGATGTGTCAACACCGTCTTGAGCATGATCTTGCCCTTGGTCATGTTCTTGAGGATAAGGGCCTTCATGTTGTTCTTTGGAAGCGTGTGGGCCTTGGGTTGGTGATGGCTCCGCTTGAGTGGAGCTTTGTCCTTCTCCTTCGGCCACAAGGGGTTCCTCAATGGGTAGGATAAAGCCAACACCCATTCTTCTTATGGCTTGGGGAGGAATTTCATCACCTACATCACAAGTGCCACTTTGCTCCACTTGGGAGCAGTTATTCTCATCAAACTCCATGTTACACGTCTCCTCAATAAGTCCCGTGGATTTATTGAGGACACGGTAAGCATGAGAGTTTGTAGCATAACCAACAAATATACCCTCATAAGCTCTAGCCTCAAATTTAGACAACCGAACACCTTTCTTGAGAATGAAACACTTACACCCGAACACCCGGAAGTACTTGAGGTTGGGCTTGTTACCGGTGAGTATCTCATATGGAGTCTTGTTCAAGCCCTTGCGGAGGTAGAGCCGATTGGATGCATGAGACGTGGTGTTGATGGCTTCGGCCCAAAAGTTGTACGGAGACTTGAACTCCGCCATCATGGTCCTTGCTGCATCCATCAACGTCCGGTTCTTCCTCTCCGCAACACCGTTTTGTTGAGGGGTGTAAGGTGCGGAATATTGATGCTTGATCCCCTCATCACTAAGAAACTCATCCAAGGTGTAGTTCTTGAACTCGGTGCCGTTGTCACTTCTTATTGTCAAGATCTTTGCATTGTATTGACGTTGTGCTTCATTTGCAAAGTCAATGACGGTTTGTTGGGTCTCGCTCTTCCTCTTGAAGAAATACACCCACGTGTACCTTGAGTAGTCATCCACAATCACCAAGCAATACTTCCTACCTCCAAGACTATCGAAGGATGGAGGCGCAAAGAGATCCATGTGAAGGAGCTCCAAAGGCCTCTTTGAATAAATGATAGTTGTGGGAGGGTGAGCCTTCTCATGTAGCTTTCCTTCGATACACGCACTGCAAGCACGATCTTTAGCAAAATTAACATTCGTTAATCCACAGGCATGGTCCCCCTTGAGGAGACTTTGCAAAGATCTCATATTGACGTGGGCTAAACGGCGATGCCAAAGCCATCCCACATCAACTTTAGCCATTAGGCACGTCGCGGTCTTAGTGGGTCGCTCCAAAAAGTTAATCACATATAGACCGTTCTCGACATGCCCAACAAAGGCTACTTTAAGAGTCTTGCTCCACAAGAGGGCCACGGTATCGATATCAAAGAAAGTGGCAAAGCCCATGATTGCAAGTTGACAAACGGAAAGTAAATTGTATGCAAGGGACTCAACAAGCATGACCTTCTCGATCATGAGATCATGAGAGATGACCACCTTGCCAAGTCCCAATACCTTAGAAGATGAGGCGTCACCCCACTCGACATTGGTGGGCATAGATGGAACCTTGTGCATGTCCACCACCAAGTCCTTGCTTCCGGTCATATGATTTGTAGCTCCGCTATCAAGCAACCATGATCCCCCACCGGAAGCAAACACCTACAAGAGATCAATGCTTGGTTTTAGGTACCCATTTTGTAATGGGTCCTTTGATGTTAGTAACAAGGGTCTTTGGAACCCAAATAGACCATTCAATGTATTCATGAAGAGAACCAACAAATTTGGCATAAACATGCCCATCACTAGCACGGCATAACACATAAGAAGGATTAAAATCGCCGGCTTTGATGGGAGGGGTGGCATTGCCCTTCTTGACATTGCCGCCCTTTGCAATGTTATTCTTCTTCTCCTCGGAGGCACTCTCTCCCTCCTTCACAAAGGTTTGCATGAGAGGAGGAGGTCGTTTGGTCTTGTCATTCTTCTTCTTGTTCTTGGAGTCGGGCACATACCCAACCCCTTCCTTGGCCACAACTCCCTTTTGGTTGATCAAGAGATCGTTGAGGTTCTTCTTGCCTTGTATGCAAGTCGCAAGACCTCTCTCAAGTTGCCCCTTTAGCTTAGCGTTCTCCTCAACGAGATGCACATGCTCACAACACGGGTTAGTAGCATTTGCATTATCAATTAACATCATACGAGGGAAAGTGGCTTTTTCCTTGGTTAGCTTTACTTGAAGTTGATCATGCGACTCTTTGAGGCTAGCATGAGCACCCTTCAAGACCTTGTGAGCCTTGTCAAGTAGATCAAACTCCTCTTTGAGTCTAGCAAAATCAACCTCAAGTTCGGCCTTCTCGGAGTTTAGCACATGAGAAACAATGAGGACATGATCATAATCTTTCTTTAACTTAGCATGATCAATGTTGTGTGACTCCTCAAGAGCCAAATGAAGACCACGCTCTTCCTCTTGAGCATTGGAAAGATCCAAAATCTCATCGGCATAGTCACGACTATGCCCTTCCATCTTAGTGATGGTGTTTTCATGAGCCTCGATCATGTCATTGGCTTCACCAAGTTGTTCCAAGAGAGCAACAAAGTGCTTCTTGGATTTTCCCTTGAGTTTGCCCATAAAGGCCTCAAACTCATTAGCCTCCACATTAGCTTCCTCAAGTTCATTAATGCTATCCATCGGAGAAGGATGATTAATGATGGTAGTTTTGATGTTGGAGGTTACCTTGTTGGTGGCTTTAGCCATGAGGCACTTGGCGGTGATGCTCTCATTGGGTGAGTCGAAGAGAGATCCCCGTGGAGTCGTCGCAATGGCAACGGAGGCCATGGCAATTGAATCATCACTTTCATCATCATCATCCTCCTCATTGTACTCTTCTTGTACCACCAATGCCTTGGGAGGAGTCTTCTTGGTGAAGTTGCTCTTGTTGGGGAACGACTTGGCCTTGTCCTTTTAGATGAGCTTGCGACCATTGTCTTCCCTCTTCTCATACGGGCACTCCGCAACAAAATGACTCACGTTGCCACAATTGTAGCAAGTCCTTACACATTGCTTGCTCTTCGTGCCACTTGAGTTGTTTTTGCTAAAGTTTGGCCTCGAGTTTTTCTTGCTCCAAAATTGCCTTGAAGCAAGTGCCATGTGTTCATGATACGCATACTTCGTATCTTCGGGGTTGATCTCCTCTTCTTCCTCTTCTTCTTCTTCAACGGTGAGCTTGGCCTTCAATGCAAGGTTAGACTTCTTTGCCCTTTGAGAACGAGGCACCGCATTGTCGGTGGTCTTGTCCAAAATGTTCATGGCCACAAACTCATCCAACACTTCGCTTGAGGTCAAAGTGTGGAAGTCCGGTCTTTGACGAATGACGGAGGACATGGCCTTGTGATAGGGCATCATTTCCTTGAGGAATTTGCGCTTGATCCAATTGTCATCCGTGTCCTTGCTCCCGTGATCTCGTAGTGAGGCCGCGAGTTTGGTTACTCTCCGATAAAGCTCACGAGGTTCTTCATCTTCTTTAATTGCAAAATCATCGGCCTCATCTTGCACCACTTCATAGTTGGAGCGTTGAATGCTTGCGCTTCCCTGGTAGAGAGAGACAACACAATGCCATGCATCTTTGGCCAAGGCGAAGGGACGAAGATGAGGTAGGTCTTCGGGTGGAATTGCATCTTGAATGATGAAGAGAGCATTCTCATTGAATTGATTGTCCGCGGCTTCTCGAGGAGTGAAGTTGCTTGGATCATGGAGATAGAAACCTTCTTTAATGATTCTCCAAAGGTTAGTGTTCACATGATTTAAATGACGTTTAAAGCGGTAAACCCAAGAATCAAAGTCCTCATTTTTCACAATCTTAGGGGGAGGACCGGCATGATTCAAATGAGTGGAAGGAACCGGTCCACCATAAACAAGTGGTGGTTCCACATGGGCAAAGATGCCGGAGCCATTCTTACCACTAGAAGAAGGAGCCTTTTCACTACTAGCTTCCCCCTTGTCGGGGATAGCATTCGTCACCTTGTCAGCGGGGTCACCCACTTTCAACAGTGCGGTGGATAGTTTAAGCCCCTCAAGAAATTTAGTAAACATGCTTTCAACTTTGGTCGTCACGGAGGTTTTCAATGTCTCCAAGGCCACATTGAACTCCTCACGAGAGACCGAGGTTCCCCCATCGCCCGTAGACGAGGTCGGATTCACACCGGAGTGTTCCTCCACACCGTCTACGGTATCAATCATACTCTTTGGACGGTAAAGTCCTAATAAAGAGAAGGCTCTGATACCAATTGAAAGGATCGATATGGTTGACTAGGGGGGGGTGAATAGGCAACTAACAATTTTTATCTTTTCTTTAACAATTTAAACTTTGCATCAAAGTAGGTTGTCTAGATATGCAACTAGGTGAGCAACCTATATGATGCAACAAGGATAGGAACGCGAGCAAGCAAGATATATGAAACAAATAAGCTTGCACAAGTAAAGGCACGAGATAACCAAGAGTGGAGACGGTGGAGACGAGGATGTGTTGCCGAAGTTCCTTCCCTTTGAGAGGAAGTACGTCTCTGTTGGAGCGGTGTGGAGGCACAATGCTCCCCAAGAAGCCACTAGGGCCACCGTATTCTCCTCACGCCCTCACACAATGCGAGATGCCTTGATTCCACGATTGGTGCCCTTGGAGGCGGCGACCGAGCCTTTACAAACTATGTTGGGGCAATCTCCACAACTCAATTGGAGGCTCCCAATGACACCATGAAGCTTCACCACAATGGACTATGGATTCGCGGTGACCTCAACCGTCTAGGATGCTCAAACACCCAAGAGTAACAAGATCCGCAAGGGATTAGTGGGGGGAATCAAACTTGGTGGAAGTGTAGATCGAGGCCTACTCAACCACTCCCGAGCAAATCAACAAGTTTGGTTGGCTAGGGAGGGAGATCGGGCGAAAATGGAGCTTAGAGCAATAATGGAGCTTGGGGGTGGAAGAGGTGAGTCAACAGGGAAGAAGGGGACCCCTTATATAGTGTGAGAAAAGGATCCAACCATTACCCACCAAACAGCCCGCGGCCAGCGGTACTACCGCAAGGGCGGGCGGTACTGCTGCTTGCAACCAAGCGGTACTACCGCACGGCTGTGCGGTACTACCGTACCGACCCACGGTACTGCCGCAACCCCAGCAACAGAAAAGATAAACAGACGCGCAGGAGCTGGGGGCGGTACTTCCGCACGCGCGGTACTACCGCGCCCCTCATTGCGGTACTACCACAAGGCAAACACTCCAGCCAGGGGGAAGGGAACTTCCGTGCCTACTTCCGCAAAGAAACGGAAGTAGCAAAAACCTGACATAGTAGTACTACCGAGGGGCGGTACTACTGCCTGACTGCATAGCGCGGTACTACCGCTCGGCGAAACCGGTACTACCACGGTAGGTGCGGATGTAAAAAATTACATCCGCCCCTACTACCGCAAAGGGGCGGCACTAGCCTGGTGGGCAGCGGTAGTGCGGCTCCAGGGGAGCGGTACTACCACGCCACCGCGTGGTACTACCGCAGATGCCTACGGTACTACCGTTTTCCTGGGAGCAGTACTACCACGACCAACCACAGCAGCCAGACAAGGGAGGCAAGAAAACGGAGGAAGCTCCAAGGAAAAGGAGGGGACAAGAAGGAGACGTGTACGTGATGATTCCACCCAAACCTTTCCAATGCGGACACCCTCTTAATAGTACGGCTTTCCTACGACTCAAATCCACCAAAAAGAAACATAGAAAAGACGTCGTCTTCATCAGTCTTCGTGGGGCACTTAATCGTCTTGTGCCTAGCAATGAAGTGTCTGGAATACTCAAGGCACACAATTAGTCCGCAAATGCATTGTCATCAATCACCAAAACACTTAGGGATAAATATGCCCTTACACTCCATCCAGAAAAATATTAAACATACACCAGTAATATTAACACTGTTGTATTTCCCATGGCAGGATTGTTAGATCAACTAAAAGAGGAACTGAAGGTTGCAAAGGCAGGTAAATATCAGGCCGAAAAGAAATTGGCCACTGGTGAGCATGTGTTGACATGGACCAGGGATGATAGGAACAAGCTGCAGGATTCCAACACTCTGCTGGGCGAAGAGCTAAAAGACGTGTGAGCCCAGCTAGTGGATGCCGTAAAAGAGAACAGGAAGCTACGGGGCGGCATATTCAGTATGCTTTGGAACTTACCTTCATTTAGTTTGGTAAAAAATGACTTAACAGATATATGTCTGTAGGTATGCTAACTGGCCTGCCCGAAGAGGAAATGTCCGGAGCTCAAGGCGATCTACTACAAGAGCTAACACAAGTGCACGAGCGAGCTCAGAAAGCGATGCAGAGTGTTGCCAAGGCTTTATGGCCATCCGTATTTCCTCCAGGATGTATGGAGGAGCTTGTGAAGCTATTCAAGGGAGCTTGGTGCCGCTTTGGATTATGGAAGATATCGGCTTGCCAGGATGGCACATGAGAGGCCTGGGCCATGGTGAAAACGCGGTACACTGGACTTGATCCAAATCATATGGCCCGGGTCGGACCTCAGGGGTCAAATGGACAAGAGATTCCAGTGAGCTTGGTATATGACCATTAACCCGTCCATTTTTGACAGGAATGGCAAAAGGTTATCGCGGGGATGCATAGGCCCGCTCCACGGCGAGAGAACCACAACCGGGACCTCAATCTCGGATTCGAAGAGGATCCGGACATATTTGTGGAGCTCAAAGAGGGAGTCTTCTACCAGGCGAGCTATGATGGCACAGAAGTGACCATCATGGCTGATTATCCTAGCCTCCTTCCTGCCTCCATGTGTAAGTAGTCAGGAGACATCTCCTCCGAAAGAGCTTCCTCATTATGCCTCACCCATCGCACTGTCTCGTGCTCCCAAGGGGAGGCGCTCGGCGCGCCATGCTACACTAGTAGCGTCTCGTAAGAGAGCGGCGCCTGCGCCGGGCGAATCTTCAAAGAGGATGGAAAATGACAACCAGGCCGAGCCTTCATCAAAGAGGTATGGTTTCGAATACGCCCCTAGCAGTCACATCAAACTGTGACATTGTCCGCTGTGTTTTATCTAGAAGAGTGTTCACCGTACTATGTCTGGGGATCCTGCCGGTCATGCCTCCACCAATTAGGTTCCAGAACCTGCCTCTAGGGCGGGGGCTGACACGAGAGTGACGCCGGATTGTCCTCCTTTAGGGGATTCGGATGATGTATCCGTCACGAATTCTGAAGTAGAGAGCGCCATGAATCATTGGCAACGGAGGGCCACTCTTCGCGACCCCAGCTTTACTAATGAGGCGTCCGATGCCTTCAGCTCGGCTGATGCGTACACCCAAGCTTCTCGGGATGGGCTTGCCAGAGCCACTGACTAGCATTTGAAAGATATGCGGGTAAGTATGCATTGTACAGAACTGGCAATCATACACCAGTAGCCCCCAAGACTTGAAGCAGTTGAAACAACTGATTTAAAGATCATTGTATAATCAGACACTCACGGAGAAGAACAACATGCTGTCCCATGAGCTGGAAAAGTGTCGGACCCAGCTAGCTATTGCTACCGCCGAACTGGAGAAATCCAAGGAGGCACCACCTGGTAATGTTCTCCTCTGTCCAGAAAAATATTAATCATACACCAGTAGTATTAACACTTTTGTATTTCCCATGGCAGGATCGTTAGATCAACTGAAAGAGGAACTGAAGGTCGCATAGACGAGTAAATACCAGGCCGAAAAGCAATTGGCCACTGGCGAGCGTGTGTTGACACGGACCAGGGATGATAGGAACAAGTTGCAGGATTCCAACACCCTGCTGGGCGAAGAGCTAAAAGACGTGCAAGGCCAGCTAGTGGACGCCGTAAAAGAGAACAGGAAGCTATGGGGCGGCATATTCAGTATGCTTTTGAACTTACCTTCATGTAGTGTGGTAAACAATGAGTTAACAGATATATGTCTGCAGGTATGCTAACTGGCCTGCCCGAAGAGGAAATGTCCGAAGCTCAAGGCGATCTGCTACAAGAGCTGTCACAAGTGCGTGAGCGAGCTGTCACAAGTGATGCGGAGTGTTGCCAAGGCTTTATGGCCATCTGCATCTCTGGTCGGCCATGACAATCGGCTTGCTGGGACGGCACACGAGAGGCCTCGGCCATGGTGAAAACACGTTACACCCGACTTGATCCAAATCATATGGCCCGGGTCGGACCTCGGGGGTCAAATGGACAAAAGATTCCAGTGAGCTTGGTATATGACCAAGTAAAGATAGCCGCCAAGTTTTCACAACAGGATTGTAAGCTAGACATCCTGTTAGACGGTATAGAGGAAGAAGCTTTTGAGTCCAAGTGACTATGACTTCAATTGACAAATTTGTCCCTAGCCAAATTGTAAAACAATTGTCATGGACGACCTTTTTGCGTCGACCTCTGGTCCCGAAGGTGCGGAGTGTTTCAGAATACCGGACCAACGATTAATACAGGGGCATGCGTGGAAACTAGGCATATGGGTCATAGTTGCTTGAACAGACAAGATTTATTTGGCTAGCTATGTTATATTACCTGTTGATTGTAAGAAACATCTTCCAGAGAGAATAGTTCCGTTAAGGGTTCCTTTCCCTGGGTGAACATGCATTAGTGTGCATGCCCAAAGTGTGACTCGAAAAAATCGCAGTATATATAATATCTAGAGGTTCGTGGTGCAACAAAGGTAAAATGTCTTTAGTCCGCCGACCGATTATTCCCTTAAGAACGCTATCTTTCGGCTTCACCCAGTCTGAGGTACAAGTCTGGATGACCCGGTTGTAACAATCGCAAAGGTGCTCCCTTTATGCCCTAGCCGAACAAACGGGAACATAGGGCATAAGCATAGGAGCCAGGCAACCCAGCTTGGCAAAACTTAAGTCATAAAGGTGCATATAATGGCGAATAAAAGGTATATATGATAAAAGGACACATATGTGGTGAGCTTGATGCTCGGAAAATGATAATAATTAAGCTTCTGTAAAAGAAGCCCCCAAGTATTATGGGCGTATACATTTAAGGATGTGTACCTCATAAGTGTGCGGTCTAGCCGCACATGAGCTATAGAGCTAAAGAAAAAATTTAAAGAGAGAGAAAATGAAAAGAGGAGAATAAGAAAACGAACAATGAGTCTGGCTCTAGGCGTAGAATCTTTGGAGTCTGGCGGCATTCCACGGGTTTGGCTCTAAGCGATTATCCGATGCATCATGAAGACGGTACACACCTCCCGTGAGAACTTCATCTATAATGAAGGGACCTTCCCACTTGGGCTTGAGTTTGTCCTTTTTATTTTCTGGCAAGCGTAGAATGAGTTCACCAACACTATAAGTCTTGGCCCGCACTTCTCTGCTTTGGTATCTCTGAGCTTGTTGTTGATAGAATGTGGAATGGGCTTTTGCAACGTCGCACTCCTCCTCCAGGACATCTAGACTGTCCTGCCGATCAAGCTCAGCTTCTCTCTCTACGTACATGCGCACTCGAGGTGAGTCATGAATGATGTCGCAGGGCAAGACAGCCTCCGCGTCATACACCATGAAGAATGGTGTGTAACCGGTAGTGCGATTGGGCGTGGTCCGCAGCCCCTAGAGTACAGAGTCGAGCTCCTCGACCCAGTGTTTGTCCGACTCTTTTAAAGACCGTAATAGTCTAGACTTAATGCCGCTCATGATAAGCCCATTAGCTCGTTCGACTTGACCGTTTGTTTGGGGGTGATAGACGGAGGCGTAATCGAGCTTGATGCCCAGGTTAATACACCATGTTTTCACTTCGTCGGCTGTAAAGTTGGAGCCGTTATTGGTGATGATGTTGTGTGGGACACCGTAACGGTGTACGACACCGGATATAAAGTTTATCACTGGTCCGGCTTCAGCCGTTTTAACTGGTTTGGCCTCTATCCACTTAGTGAATTTATATACCATGACTAGCTGATATTTTTTCTTATGGCTTCCCCCTTTAAGGGGTCCGAACATATCAAGCCCCCAGACCACGAAAGGCCAAGTAATGGGGATTGTTTGTAAGGCGGTAGGCGGCATATGGCTTTGATTGGCGAAAAGTTGGCATCCCACACAATGTTGGACAAGGTCCCGTGCATCTGCTCGGGCCGTTGGCCAGAAGGAACTAGTATGGAAGGCCTTGCTTACAAGAGCCCGAGCCGCGGCGTGGTGACCACCAAGACCAGTATGGATTTCAGCCAGGAGCTTCCATCCTTCGTCTTCGGAGATACATCTTTGATGTATTTCAGTCGCGCTCTTCTTGTAGAGCTCTCCTTCATGAACCTTGTAGGATTTCGAACGCCGAACGATGCATCGAGCCTCATTCTGATCCTCGGGGAGCTCTCGTCTATTAAGGTAGGCCAAGAAGGGTTCGGTCCATGGGGCAATTTGGCATGCCATAATTAAGATACATGCTATCTATGTAAACATCATGGCATGATATAATTCAAATATATGATTTATATACCAAGGAAGTGAGCAGAGGGCAATCGCATATATGATGTGTCAACTAAGGAGATGGCATTCAATATCGTGTATATGATGTAAAAACTAAGCATTGAAATACGACATATGCATGATATGAGTAATATAACCCTGCCAAGTTTGAGCATACACCTTAGGGGGATAATATGACTGGTCATCTGCCTCTGAATCCTCCTCTGAAGAGCTATCTGTAACCAGCAACATATCTGCTTCACCAGGTAGCATTGTGTGCTCTAAATACCTTGTTTTCACTCCATATTTCTCCATCACCATTTCAAATGGCTGATGCACAGGAAGAGCAGTTGAATATACAAACATTGTCGACAAAAGCAATGAGAAATACAAAAAAGGACGACATGATATAATTCACATATATGACGCTTGGCTAAACATCATGGCATTGCATAATTGACATATATAATGCCTTGCAACAAGATAGCATTGCATAATTCACATATATAATGTCTTGCAAACAGATGGCATTGCATAATGCACATATATGGTAATTAGACACTAAACAGGTGGCATTCACACAAATCATGTCTAAACTAAGCAAATGACATAGCAATGCAAGATACCGTACGCACGATATGAGCAACATAACCCTGCCAAGTTAGAGCATGCACCTCGAGGGGGGGGAGGACTGGTCATCTGTCTCTGAATCCTCCTCTAAGGAGCTATCTGTAACCAGCAAGACATGTGCTTCGTCAGATAGCATTGTCTGCTCTGAAAACATTGTTTCCACTCCAGATTTTTCCATGACCGTGCCGAATGGCTGATGCACAGGAAGAGTAATTGAATGTACTAAAATTGTTGACAAATTTAACACGTAATAAAAAATAATGTCATGATATAATTCACATATAAGATGACTGGCTAACTAGGGTGGCATTACAAAATTCACATATATGATGCGTGGCTAAACAAGATGGCATTGCATGAATCACATATACGATAAAGAAACTAAATAGGTGGCATTGACACAAAGCGTGTCTAAACTAAGCAGATGACATCTTTGATGTATACAGTAAGCAATGCAAGGCACCATATGCATGATATTACCAACATCAGCATGCCAAGTTAGAGCGAAGACCTCATGGGGTAAATAGGAGTGGTTTTCTGCTTCTGAATCCCCCTCAGAACAGTTATCTTCCTCTTGATTACGATCCGAAATGGGTGGAGGGGGGCTTCCTTTGCGCCCACCATGGAGTGACGTCTGCATGAAATTTTATTGCCATGCAAGGCTCGTCTCTTTTGCTCTACATGTTCAGTTCCATTGTGTACAATAACTGACATGCATAGGACTAAAACATAGTGAGATTATGTAAGGAGTGCATGCACAAATCCAGAGTGAAGGTAGCAAACTATGGATAGACCCAAAACCAATGATAGCAGGCAGATAATAGCTTTAGTTAAAACATACAAATAATGGCTCCTTTAATGTTTGTTTGAACCCAACATGAAACTCATAGTAGACACCCGAGATTAACCAGATAGTAGACAGATAGAACTGATTGCTGCCCCAATATGTACCCCACAACCATTTGAAAACTCAAGTTTAAGCATAAGTTTGGGCCTGAGTCAGAGTCTAATAGGTGAACACGATGATAAAGTAGCATGTCATCATATTAAGCGATGCATAATGTAAGAAGACACGGAAGAGTACGACCTCTCTTGCGGACCCGTGTAGTCCTCAAGGTCATCTGCTCAGTTGATGATGGTAATGCAGTTGTCGTGGCTGCCGGCGGCAGGGAAGAAGATCTGAGGCGACGAAAGACAGTCTGGAGAGCGGATCCCTGCTGTGGTGAACCCTTCCATCGTTGGAGCAGCTGAGCTGGGGTGGAACACAGCACTGCAGGAGCAGGACAAACCACACAAGGTTTTCTTTGACACATATCTGTAACAGAAGTAATTGTGTAAGGGCTTGTTTGAATTTGAGGATTCTAATAATGCATGGATAGGAAATAGACAGGAATAGGATAGGAATGCACGTGCAAAACAAAGAATTTAAAAACACAGGATTTCTGCAATCTGGGTGTTTAGTTCATGAGAATTGGAAGATCATAGGATGCAAAGAAGCATGGTGAGATTAAGTAAAACCACAAGAAGTGTACAACCTCTTTGGCGAAGCCATGTCAATCTAAGCGTGATTGGGTTGGCCAGTGAGGATGCTCTGGCTGACTTGGCTGTCAGAGGAGGGGAAGAAGATCTTAGGCGTCTGGAGATGGAGCCCGAGGTACTGCTCTGCTGTGATGGAGGGTTTCATTGTTGGAGCAGCTCTGGTGAGTTATACGACGCCGAGGCTGAAGCAGGACAAGAGAGACAACGTTAACCTGAGTGGCATTCTAATAGCATCTCCAATAGATGACGTAAAATACATAACCACAAACTGCTAGATGTATACATTAGCCGCTCATCTCTAAACTTAACTGTCGAAACTGAATTTAACTATGGAAACTGAACATAACTGTTGAAACTGAATTTTATTGTCAAAACAGAACGCACTAGAGGTGAGGCTACAAGTCAGTCGACCGACTTTTTCATCTCTGGTTAGTCGATTTTTCAGCCGTTGGATACGAAATCAATGGCCTGCAGTTCATCTTCAACCTCCACCCCCTGAGCCGCCAGCCACCACCGGCCAAACAATAGCCCCCCGCCGCCCGCGGCCGGCGGTGCGCTGCCCCGCCCGCCCTGAAAACACTCCCTACCGCCGGTCC
>NC_041388.1:674099572-674125480 GCF_002162155.2 Triticum dicoccoides | reverse complement strand
TCCCCGCTCCGGCTGGTTCTTCCTTAACTCCGGCGAGCCCCCCACCCCCTGAAAATCGACTGACCCAAAAGTCTATTCAGTCGACTGAAGTGTAGCTAAATTAGAGCAGCATCGCAAGCAAGAGCAAGAGCGAGAGCAGCAGTGCGAGCAAGAGCAAGATCAAGAGCAGACCAGCCAGGGGACCGAGAGCAAGAGCAGAGCAGCAGCGCGAGCGAGAGCTAAAGCAGCAACAGCTCCTACTGATGTGGACGTCGCCACCGAGGGAGCGACGCCGTGGAGGAAATGGTCGGCGACGCCGCCATGGATGGAGCCGCGTCGTGTCGGCTCAGGACCGAGCGCGGGCAGCACCGTGAGATCGAATCACGAAGAAAATGCGGCGAATAGTGTACAACCTCTTTGGTGGCGCCGATTAGGCCGCAGCTTCATCCGAGGAAACGGTGATGATGATGCTCTTCCGGTGGTGTAGGTCAAGACGGCGGTGTGGGAATGGAGGTAGCACGAAAGACGACAGGAACGTCGGGGCAGCTCCTTGGAGGTGGAGGACGGGGTGGCTGAACCGGCGGGATGACCAGATCGACGACGGATCCTCATCTGGTACGGTGGATGAGGGACGTCGAGGTGTTGTTGTGGACGACATTGTCGGGGAAGAGGCTCCGGCTGGGTGGCGGACGGAGGAGGGTGTGGGGCTTCGCGGGTTTTGCCGGCCTTGGTGTACAAATGGGTGGGCAGATGGGATGGGAGTGGGGGAACCATGGCTTAGGGACGCGCTTGTCCGAAATGTGGGGTAAGTTACGAAAGTACCCCCACCGATTTGAGGCGGTTCTTTCGGTTTAGGGGTATCACGGGCATTTCATTTGTCGGGATTTCACAAGAGGTGGGAGTTTTCGCGCGCGTTGTAATTTTGGAATATCAAGGCGCGGGTTGAGATGGAGGGAGTTGTCGGAGCACAACGAGACAAAGATATATCTTAAATATTTCGGGCTAACAAGGCGTGGGTTGAAGTTTCCGGACAAGCCTAACATGTACTGTACCAAATCAAATCGCACTACAAATGTCATTCAAAACTTTGAATTCATGTTATGTTCAATTAAAATATTTCTCTACATGTATAATGCATGCAACCGAGTACTCAAATGAACGTTTTAGTGCATTCCAAACGTATATACTAATGCTTCAATATGAACTAAATTTGAATTCATTTCTCTATTTGAATAAGATCTACAATAATGATTGTTGTGAATTCAAAGCATTTGAATCCGTTTCTCTGTTTTAATAAGATCTACAATCGTCATTATTGTCAAGTTAAACCATCGTTTGTGTATTATCTTCACAACACACCACATGATTAGTCTCGAGTTACATATGAACTATGTGTACTATATGAACTCGAACTCGATTTTTTGAATCCACTTTATGTTGATTTCAAATCATAGTACATTTCAAGCTCTAGCTAGATCTTCACAAACTAAACCATGTCTCATATGTATAATGTGTTTATCACATTATGTAAGGTGCCCCGCCCCCTACGCCTACAGGTATTTAGATGTGAGTTGCAAACACCACACATTACCACAAGTTGAAATAAAATATGAGAATGTTCGATATATAGTATTGTTTAGATTGTTCGATATTTAGTTGTAAGCTGCAAATGCCACACATTATCACAAATTCAAATAAAATGTGAGATTGTTCGATGTATAGTATGGTTTAGATTGTTCGACATTTAGCTGTGAGTTGCGAATGCCATGCATTATCACATTATGGTATAACATGTGCAAAACCACAACACGCGTATCACCGCTATATTCATGCATGCATATGTTTAAAACACTATGATCTCCTATTCAAATATATGAATCCACTTTCATATCAAATTATATCTTTGTTAGTCTCTTACACCCACACAATCCTCTAACCTTTGTAGCTACCACTAACTTTTTCTCGTGCATGCACACGCCCTCCTCGCCCTCCCCCTCCCTCAGCATTCTATCCACCGCGCACATTCATTTATTTTCTTTAGGTCGTTCTCCCATAGTCTCCACAACTCCTTTCCGACACACACCGATCGATAAACCTCTCCAGCGATGTCTTCCTACAACATGCACACGCACCTTCAATCTCCTCCTTTATGTGTCCTTGCCTCGTGTCTCTCATACGGTCCCACACACGTGTAAATTCTCGCCCCTCTTTTCCTCGATCTCACAACCGCACACTCCTCCCCCTATCTAGCTAGTAGCTGGGCCTCTCACACCACCTCCTAGCTCCATTCTCTCTACATATCCGTCTCGCCGGGCCTTATTTGCCTCTAACAAATGGACGTACACCGACCGATCTCCGCTATACATATAGCTAGCTAGGTCCTTATAATTCATTTTTCCCCACACGCCGATCGATCTACCTCATTAGTTATGTCTCTCCCTTCCTCCGACAAACAACAATTGATCTACTGATCTAGTTAGGTTTGCTTACCAAACACATGGCTCCCCTTCATCATCCATGGGTGTGTCCCAACAGATCTATCACGCACAGGCACACACAGAAACACATCCCCACTCTTATTGATAATATTGCAGTTCCACCCTCAGTTTGTCCAGTAGGCCTCTCCCACCATCTTCGACAAGTAACTCCATCACCCATCCATCACTCTACCCCTTTTCCTCCCTCTCTATCTCCTCTCTCTCTCTCTTTCCCATCCTATTTCCCGTCCTTCAGTTATGTATGGATGTCGACCGAGACATAGCTGGGTCTCTCCTTCTCAACACATATACGAGTCGTTGTACCTCTATAGTTAGGCATCTGCCTACCCCTCCCTCGCCCCCTCCCCCCCACACACACACTGATACATCGAGCGCTCTAGTCATGTCTCCCTGCCACAAACAAACTTGACATGTGCCCTCTGACGTTCCGGTAGCTAGGTCAGCCACCCTATATCTTTGACTTACACACACACACACACACACACACAATTTCGATGGCTCTCTTCATCGATCTCGCACCCACCCACTTGATCCTCTCTTTGACTCTATCAATATCTATGACCCCTCGCTCTCTTCTCGTGGATCGCCTGACCCTCTATATATGATATGGATAGGCCTTCATTTCACACACATTGCATGCAAAAATATGTTTAAGATGTCATCGAAACATATTCCCACAAATACATTCATGAAATCAACCTCCCCCCAAACAAAAAACACTCATGAATGCACAAGCCATTTGTCTAGGTTTGTATCTCTTACATACACCCATGTAGGTGGGGGATGTGCACGAAGAGAAGAGGTGCAAGCATGGCGCACGTACTCCCGTCTCTTTCCCAACCACACCCGTGCGGGTACACGGTGGAGCTCATTTCTGTATGAAAAGGCAGCCCACGTGGTAATTTGACACGTGTACTGGTTTTCCACTAGATGGAGGGAGGATCCTCTACCACGGGTGAACAAACAAATTGCGACTTGATGCGTTATGTTAAAAAAGAGGCAAACCATGTGGGGCCTACCTTAGAGGCAAGGCTATATACACTGGAGTACTTTTGATGTGTCCCGAAGCTCGCTTGTACGCCGTCTCCCCCACCCACGGGCGCGGTGGCTCGCAGGATGAGGTGAAGCTTGCTTACTACGCCTTACGCCCACTCCCTCGCCCACGCGCGCGGTGGCTCACAGGACGAGGAGAAAATTTTACTAGTACTCCCTCCGTTTACTCCTCGTCCCTACCTTGGTTAGAGAGATTATCATATTGTTTGGAATATATGTCATTTGGTAGATTTCAATATGAACTACTAGTACATAAACCAAACACTGATGTATATAGACGTATTTTAGAGTGTAGATTCACTCATTTTGCTCTGTATGTAGTCCATATTGAAACAGACATAATAGTACGCACTCTCCCTCGCCCCTTGAGGGAGTCCTGGATTAGGGGGTGTCCGGATGGCCGGACTATACCTTCAGCCGGACTCCTGGACTATGAAGATACAAGATGGAAGACTTCGTCCCGTATCCGGAAGGGACTTTCCTTGGCGTGGAAGGCAAGCTTGGCGATACGGATATATAGATCTCCCACCATTGTAACCGACTTTGTGTAACCCTAACCCTCTCCGGTGTCTATATAAACCGGAGGGTTTTAGTCCATAGGACAACATACAGAACAACAATCATACCATAGGCTAGCTTCTAGGGTTTAGCCTCTCCGATCTCGTGGTGGATCTACTCTTGTACTACCCATATCATCAATATTAATCAAGCAGGACGTAGGGTTTTACCTCCATCAAGAGGGCCCGAACCTGGGTAAAACTTCGTTTCCCTTGCCTCCTGTTACCATCCGGCCTAGACGCATAGTTCGGGACCCCCTACTCGAGATCCGCCGGTTTTGACACCGACATTGGTGCTTTCATAGAGAGTTCCTCTGTGTCATCGCCGTTAGGCTTGATGGCTCCTACGATCATCAATAGCGATGCAGTCCAGGGTGAGACCTTCCTCCCTGGATAGATCTTCGTCTTCGGCGGCTTCGCACTGCGGGCCAATTTACTTGGCCATCTGGAGCAGATCGAAAGCTATGCCCTTGGCCGTCAGATCAGATTTGGAAGTTTAAACTACATGGCTGACATCCGCGGGGACTTGATCTTCGACGGATTCGAGCCGTTGCCGAGCGCGCCGCACTGTCACAACGAGCATGATCTAGCTCTGCTGCCGAACAGTGCCCTGGAGGCCGCACCCGCATCGGCCTCGACCCTTAATTCGGAGCCAACTGCGCCGATCAAGGATGGGTGGTTGGACGCTGCCTCGGGGGCTGCGATCCCAACGGCGATCGAGCTGAACACCAGCCCCACACTCTGCGAGACTCATGACTCCAAGGAGCCGGACTCCTTCCCGGACTCTGAACCCTCCGCGCCCCTGCCGATCGAATCCGATTGGGCGCCGATCATGGAGTTTACTACCGCGGACATCTTTCAGCACTCGCCTTTCGCCGATATTCTGAAGACACTAAAGTCTCTCTCTTTATCAGGAGAGCCCTGGTCGGACTACGGTCAGCAAGGTTGTGATACGGACGATGTAGAAATTCAACACCCACCCACCACCCACTTTGTAGCCACTGTCGACGATTTAACCGACATGCTCGACTTCAACTCCGAAGACATCGATGGTATGGACGCCGATGCAGAAGACGATGAAGAACCAGCGCCTATTGGGCCCTGGAAAGCCACCTCGTCATATGACATATACATGGTGGACACCCCAAAATAAGGATATGGCGATGGAACAGCGGAGGATGACCCCTCCAAGAAACAGCCTAAGCGCCGGCGTCAGCGGCGCCACTCAAAATCCCACCAAAGCAAATACGGTGATTCCAGCACGGGAGATACTAATACTCCGCAGAGTGCCAAAGAAAACCCCCTCTAGCAAGATTCAGCACAGGAGGATGGAGAAGCCAGCCCTCATGAGACGGCGGCAGACAGAGAGGTCAAGGACGATAATTATATGCCTCCCTCCGAAGACGAGGCAAGCCTCGACGACGACGAATTCGTCGTGCCAGAGGATCCCGTCGAGCAAGAGCGTTTTCAACGTAGGCTTATGGCCATGGCAAGAAGCCTCAAGAAAAAACAGCAACAGCTTAGAGCTGATCAAGATTTGCTAGTTGACAGATGGACTGAAGTCCTTGCGGCCGAAGAGCATAAACTCGAACGCCCCTCCAAGAGCTACCCAAAGTGCAGGTTGCTACCCCGATTAGAGGAGGAAGCACTTAAACCTACATCACCATCACTTGATACGGCCGACCGGCCACCTTGTGGTCGCGACAGAGAGGCCTCTCGGCCCTCCACTCAAGCCGCACCCCATACCAAGGCATGGGAAAATGCGCCTAACCTGCGAGATATGTTGGAGGACAAGGCAAGGCAAACAAGATCGATCTACGGATCCCGTGGGTGCCCCACGACTCGAGACGGTAACCGTCACGCCGGACACAAATCCGGTAGGGCCGAACACAGTAGACAAAGCTCATTGGAGCTACGTCGTGATATAGCCCAGTACAGAGGCGCCGCACACCCACTATGCTTCACAGACGAAGTAATGGATCATCAAATCCCCGAGGGTTTCAAACCCATAAACATCGAATCATATGATGGCACAATAGATCCTGCGGTATGGATCGGGGATTATCTCCTTCATATCCACATGGCCCGCGGCGATGATCTCCACGCCATCAAATACCTCCCACTCAACCTTAAAGGACCAGCTCGACATTGGCTTAACAGCTTGCCAGCAGGATCAATCAGTTGTTGGGAGGACCTGGAAGCCGCATTCCATGACAATTTCCAGGGCACTTATGTGCGACCGCCAGACGCCGATGACCTAAGCCACGTAATTCAGCAGCCAGAGGAATCGGCCAGGCAATTCTGGACACGGTTCCTAACAAAGAAAAATCAAATAGTCGACTGTCCGGACGCAGAGGCCCTAGCAGCCTTCAAGCATAATATCCGTGACGAGTGGCTTGCCCGGCACCTTGGACAGGAAAAGCCGAAATCTATGGCAGCACTCACGACACTCATGACCCGCTTTTGCGCGGGAGAAGACAGCTGGCTCGCTCGTAGCAATAATATGACCAAGAACCATGGTAATTCGAATACCAGGGACAGTAGTGGCAGGTCGCGTCGCAATAAGCAGAAGCGCCGCATTAATGGCAACAATGCTGAGGATACGACAGTCAATGCCGGATTCAGAGGCTATAAATCCGGTCAGTGGAAAAAGCCATTCAAAAGAAATCCTAGGGGCCCGTCCAGTTTGGACCGCATACTCGACCGCTTGTGCCAGATACATGGCACCCCCGAAAAGCCGGCCAATCACACCAACAGGGATTGTTGGGTGTTCAAGCAGGCAGGCAAGTTAAATGCCGAAAATACTGAAAAGGGGCTGCATAGCGATGGCGACGAAGAGCCCCGGCCGCTGAACAACAGTGGAAAGAAGGGTTTTCCCCCACAAGTGCGGACATTGAACATGATATACGCAACCCACATCCCCAAGAGGGAGCGGAAGCGCGCGTTAAGGGACGTATACGCGGTAGAGCCAGTCGCCCCAAAGTTCAACCCATGGTCCTCCTGCCCGATCACCTTTGATCGAAGGGACCATCCCACTAGCACCCGTCGTGGCGGATTCGCCGCTGGTTCTAGACCCAATTATTGATGGATTTCATCTCACTAGAGTCCTTATGGACGGCAGCAGCAGCCTAAACCTGCTTTACCAGGATACAGTGCGGAAAATGGGCATAGATCCCTCGAGGATTAAGCCCACCAAAACGACCTTTAAAGGCGTAATACCAGGTGTAGAGGCCAACTGTACAGGCTCAGTCACACTTGAAGTGGTCTTCGGATCTCCAGATAATTTCTGAAGCGAGGAGTTAATCTTCGACATAGTCCCATTCCGCAGTGGCTATCACGCACTGCTCGGGCGAACCGCATTCACCAAGTTCAATGCGGTACCGCACTACGCATACCTTAAGCTCAAGATGCCAGGCCCTCGAGGAGTAATTACGGTCAATGGAAACACCGAACGCTCTCTCCGAACGGAGGAGCACACGGCGGCCCTTGCAGCGGAAGTACAAAGCAGCCTCTCCAGGCAGTTCTCCAGTCCGACCATTAAACGTCTGGACACCGTCAAGCGCGCCCGGAGTAAACTACAACAAGACCACCTGGCACGTTCCGAGCAGGCATAGCAATGCGGCCCCAACCCTAGCCCTCGCAAAAATGCGACACCAGTGTTTTGCATACATAACTACACTCTAGAAATACCATGGGTACAGGGGGAGGGGCACCATCACGGCACGCCCGAAACACGGCTTAAACCGCACCAGGGGCTGCCAATTTTTTAATGTTCTCTTACTTTTAGGACTCCATTCTTCGGAAGGCCTATTCGGCAGTTCAATTGCCGCACAAACGATGCAAGAACTAGGAAAGCAGACAAGCCATGCCGCATTACAGAATTCCCAGGTGGTCTCTATCACGAGCAGTATACCTGTTTTGCATACCATTCCGTAGCCTGCCCCTGGAACGGACATGTTAAATAGTCCAACCTTTTGCTTATCGCATTATTTGTATCGTTCTGCTTTGATTGCAGCCCTTTTTAATAAACAATGCATAGCTTCTGTCTATTTTTGCATTACTTTTTTTACAAATATATGTTCCTTAATGACATGTTGCACCCGTACACTTTGGTACGGCCAAAATACGCCAGGGGCTTTAGTACCCCTCAATATGGTGTGAGAAGTCCGAACACTTTAACAAGTGCGGCACCCCGAACTTATAGCATTATATGCATGGGCTCCGAATCATGTCATGGGTCAATAGTTGGGTTTGCCCGGCTCCTATGTTTTGGTGCCTTACGTTCCGCTGTGTCGGCTAAGGTAGCACTAGAAGAACTACTGCGATTGTGCTCCAGTTGAGCTGGGTCGAGCACCTCAGTAGAGAAAGCTAAAACTGATTGTCATGATGAAGCGAGAGCTGGTCGTTGTTCGAGAGATTTTTCGAGTCCCTAAAGACTTATGCCGCTTAGAGCGAGGAGTCGGCTCTGTCCGGCCAAGGCGTGGATAGCGCCCCAAACTCGGTCTTCCGAATACCAGGGGCTTCACCAAAATTTAAAATTATAGACTTCTATGGCTAAGTGAGAGTGTTCACGCATTATAGTCCGATTGCCTTGTTCGTTGTGCTGAGCGCCTCCCTTGAAGGACCCAAACATGGGAAAAAGAGCGCTCAGGTTTATCCCCGAACACCCCAGCACTAGCGGCACGGGGGCAGAAGCCGACGACTCGCCATCTCTCAGAATTGATAAACAGCCGCACAGAAGGTAATATTTTAAATTCCAACAGCATTGCTTAGTGCATATGAACAAGTTTTCAGCGCACAGGACAAAACGAGCGAGTTTTACTCAAAAATTACATCCCTGGAACATTCATCCGCCACAAGGCGGGCACTCTTCAGAACGTTCGTATAATAATTCTCGGGCTTGCGATGCTCTTTCCCCGGCGGTGGCCCGTCCTTCACAAGCTTCTCAGCATCTAGCTTGCCCCAGTGCACCTTAGCACGGGCAAGGGCCCTACGGGCACCTTCAATGCAGACGGAGCACTTGATGACTTCGAGCCTTGGACAGGCCCCCACCAGCCGCCGCACCAGCCCGAAATAGCTCCCAGGCAGAGCTCTCCAGGCCACAGCCGAACTATGAGGCCCTTCATGGCCTGTTCGGCCGCCTTGTAGAGCTCGACCAATTGCTTCAACTGGTCGCTCAGGGGCACGGGGTGTCCGGCCTCAGCATACTGAGGCCAGAACACCTTCTTTGTCGAGCTGCCCTCCTCGGCTCGATAGAACGCGGCGGCATCGGACATGCTATGGGGAAGATCTGCGAATGCTCCTGGAGAGCTCCGGATTCGGGTAAGTAACAAGTAACTCACGTTCATGTGTTTGCTTTGCATAAGGAATGCCTTACCCGCCGCTATCTTTTTCACCGCATCCAACTCCTGGAGGGTCTTCTGGGATTCGGCCTTGGTAGACTTGGCATTTTCAATAGCCATCGCGAGCTCGGACGCTCGCATCTTTGAGTCAAGCTCCAAACTCTCATGTTTTTTCATGAGAGCCTGGAGCTCTTGCCGCACCTTGCCAACCTGGGCCTCATACTTTTCCCGCTCGGTGCGCTCTGTGGCCGCCCTCTTCTCGGCCTCGACCAGCGCTTCCTTAAGGGTCGCCACCTCAGACATGGCCCCTACAATAGCCACGATAATCCTGTCATTTTTTGCAATTGCACCTTTTATATATATATTTAAACAAGGTATTTCGTACCTTCCTTGTCCTCGAGCTCTTGCTCGGACTGCTAGAGGTTTTGCTTTAACGTGTCCACTTCCGCAGTCAGTGCGGCGGACTCCAGCAGAGAAGCCTGCATACACATATTGACTCCTTTTTGTTAGACTCCTGCGAATTTTATTTGATCCTCTATTCGGCTTTTCTTCCCGAACGCCAAACAAGAGCATCAAGGGCTACTGTCTATGCGGTAATATTATTTACACATTCTTTACTTACCTCAAAGCCCGTTAAAAGGCTAGCACAAGCTTCAGTCAGTCCAATCTTGGCGGACTGAACCTTCTGGACCATCGCACTCATAATGGTGCGGTGCTCCTCGTTGATGGAGGCGCCTTTGAGCACCTCCAACAGATTGTTCGGCGCCTCCGGTTGGACGGGGGTCACCGGCATGGTGGGCTTGCTCCTCTTGGAAGGAGGTCACCTGCCGGACTCTGGAACCTTTGAAGGTTCCGGAGTGGTGTCCGGCCTAGAGCCGGACTTGGAGTCATGGGGGGTTTTATCCCCTTTACTCCTGGAGTCCGGGAGTTCGCCTTGCGGCGCCTCCAGGACCACCTCCTCCTGGCTTGGAACTTGTTGGGACAACACTTCGGCATCGTCCGTAGGGCGGGGGGAGGAGGCCGTCGGAAGCGAATTCACATCCGACGAGTCCAGTGAACCGCTCGACGATGCGTCGAGCCGGTCTTTGGATGGGCTGCAAAATCATATTCGACATAAGGGAAAGCTGTGCAATAAAGGAATACTATGAATTACTCTGGTATCCGAATACTTATGATTTCGCCAGGGGCTTGGCCCTGACCGGCCACTCCTCTCCGCCGTCGTCGGCGTCGGTGGAGTAGTCCAGAGGAAGGGTTTTCCCCTTCTTGGACCCTTCGGCCTCCCCAGTGAGGGTGGCCTTCCTTTTCTTCTCTCCTCCCGCTGGAGGGGGAGAGGTCTCTTCTTCCTCCTCCTCATCTTCACGGGAGGAATGTGCCTTGGAGCCGTCGGATGATGAACCCGACACCTCCTGACGCCGGGCACTTTTTCGAGTCCCCGTGGCCTTCTTCGTGGCCTTCTTCTCCAGCACCTCATAGGGTGCCGGAACCATCAGCTTCGCCAAGCGGGCATCGGATGGGTCTTCGGGCAAAGGAGCCAGACAGTCGATCTGTCCGGACTTCGCCTGCCAAACCTGTCAAAGGTAAGGGATCTTAGATCCCGCATAGAGTTAAACTATGAAAAACTAATACCCTGTAAAAGGTATAAACAACTTACCGCACTAGCGTGACGCTGCGCGCTGAATCCGCGATCCTCGGTAGCAGATGCGGGAGCCTCGGCTCCCTTGAAAAGCACCTTCCAGGCATCTTCGTACGTCGTGTCGAAGAGCCTGCTCAGAGTTCGGTGCTACGCCGGGTTGAACTCCCACAGATTGAAGGCCCGTTGTTGACACGGGAGGATCCGGCGGATGAGCATAACCTGGACCACATTGAAAAGCTTGAGCTGCCTGTCCACCAGGGTTTGGATGCACGTTTGCAGTCCAGTCACCTCTCCTTTGCTGCCCCACGACAGGCCCGTCTCTTTCCAGGACGTGAGCCGCGTTGGGGGTCCGGATCGGAACTCGGGGGCTGCGGCCCACTCAGGGTCGCGCGGCTCGGTGATGTAAAACCACCCCGATTGCCACCCCTTCAGGGTCTCCACAAAGGAGCCCTCGAGCCATAAGACGTTGGGCATCTTGCCCACCATGGCGCCTCCGCACTCCGCCTAGTTGCCGCGCACCACCTTCGGCTTGTCATTGAAAGTCTTGAGCCATAGGCCGAAATGGGGGCGGATGCAGAGGAAAGCCTCGCACACGACGATAAACGCCGAGATGTTGGGGCCAGATCATGGAAATCCAGGCCGTAGTAGAACATGAGTCCCCGGACGAGTGGATAGGAAAGCCCAGTCCATGGAGGAAGTGGGGAAGGAACACTACCCTCTCATGGGGCCTTGGGGTGGGGAGGAGCTGCCCCTCTTCGGGAAGCCGGTATGCGATGTCGTTTGACAAGTATCCGGCCTTCCTCAATTTTTTGATGTGTCCCACCGTGACGGAGGAGACTATCCACTTGCCTCCTGCTCCGGACATGGATGGAGAAGGTTGAGGTGGGGAGTGCGGACTTGGGCGCTGGAGCTCGAGTGCGCGAAAATGGATAGGCAAAGGAGGAAGAAGGCGTAGGTGAAAAGGTGGATCCTTATCCCCTTATATGGGTGGACGCAACTACGTGTCCCCACCAGCCTGGTAAAACTCGCTTATCTCCAAGCGCCGTAATCAATGGCACGGTTGGGTTACCCACGCCCGTGTTAATGAGAATCCCGGAATAAGGGGGCATGATCTCTGCTTCGACGAGACGTGCCAAGGAAACCGCCTCGCATGACACGCTGAGGTGGGACAATAAAATGATTCGAATAAAGGCTTGGCCGTGGTGCGATATCACACTACAGAATACGTCAGCAGATTAGATTTGTGTAAATATTATTCTCTCTATGGCAATATGTGGAAACTTATTTTGCAGAGCCAGACACTATCTTTGTGTTCAAAATCTTCTATGAAGTACTTGGAGGAGGAACCCGCCTTGCAATGCCGAAGACAATTTGCACGCCGGACTCGTCGTCATTGAAGCCTGGTTCAGGGGCTACTGAGGGAGTCCTGGATTAGGGAGTGTCCGGATGGCCGGACTATACCTTCAGCCAGACTCCTGGACTATGAAGATACAAGATTGAAGACTTCGTCCCATATCCGGAAGGGACTTTCCTTGGCGTGGAAGGCAAGCTTGGCACTACGGATATATAGATCTCCTACCATTGTAACCGACTTTGTGTAACCCTAACCCTCTCCATTGTCTATATAAACCGGAGGGTTTTAGTCCGTAGGACAACATACAGAACAACAATCATACCATAGGCTAGCTTCTAGGGTTTAGCCTCTCCGATCTCGTGGTACTAGCCATATCATCAATATTAATCAAGCAGGACGTAGGGTTTTACCTCCATCAAGAGGGCCCGAACCTGGGTAAAATTTCGTGTCCCTTGCCTCCTGTTACCATCCAGCCTAGACGCACAGTTCAGGACCCGCTACCCGAGATCCGTCGGTTTTGACACCGACACCCCTCGACCCTCGCCATCTAGTGGACGTGCAATAATTCATTCGGTCTCATATAGCCAGAACGATATATACTGCAGTACCATTATTGCTCGACTTCCCGAAGAGGCGAAGAGCCAATCGCAAGGTTAATAGTTTGGAGATGCCATGCACAAGGTTTATAGGAGAACGAGTAGTAGGTGCCGCATCATTTATAAATAAAGTTGTAGTGTGAGGTGGGCCATGTAATCACTAAGCCTGCGTGTTTGCATTGCTCTTGCACTCCTCCGCCATAAGAATGGAGAAAATTGTAATCTAGTAGTACCTCCTTTCACCAAAAGCGTGGGACATCCGGCAGTCCTACCACCTCAGTAATAATGACCAATGAGCTGTCAAATCACATAGACCAGCAGTAAGTTGGACGGACGAACCAACCACCACTCTTGAATCCGTTTTCCCTTCAACATAGGCGCCAGTGAGAGGTCATGTCCGCTCTGCCCGGGCATGAATGTGGCACCGATTCTTTGGAGCGGCGCTGACTGTTCCGAGCGGGAAGCACGCGCGGGCGATGGAGGGGCTTTGGGTGGGCTAGGCTGGCCAGGAGCGGGCGTGGCAGCTGTCTGCATGTCCCTACTGGACGCCCGGAAACGAGAGGAAGCACCGACTCCCGCGGCTAAAATTGTACACTACACACCATGTCTCTGTAGGAGTAGGTCGATCTGTCGCTCTCTCTAACACACACACGCACACGCACACGCACACACAGGTTCATAGAATAGGAAAATCGTGCGAGTGCGAAGCCACAGGAAGTGAGATACAAATGGAGTACGTACAAGAAGAGAAGAGCTGACGAATATTCCATCAAACCTGGACTGAGCAGTAGTACTCCCTCCGTCTAGGTGTTAAGTCATCCTACGGAAATCAGATTTTCCCAAAATGTTTAGGCGTCGTCCATTAACTTCGCATCTCAATCCCCTCCTGGCCTCGTTGCTAGCGAGCGTTGTTACTTAGGGAGCGTTTGAATCCTTAGGAAGAACATCTTATAGCATAGCCGGGCAAGGTTAGGCATTTGGAACTGTTAAAATATGTTAGCTTTTGTGGGCCAGCTAGCTTGGGTGGGCTAGAAAAACCTTGCTAGCTTAGGAGAGCCAGATCGGCTCGCTTCCGACGGGAAACTTCGCATAGTAGTAACATAGACTAGTAACACATGCATGTTGTACTAGTCCAAGTTACTCACCACTATGACCAGCCTAAGCAATGTAACCAAACGCTCCTTACTCTGCCTTGTTATCTCCCCCAGAAACCCAATGCATGGAGCGCAACTATGCGTTGATCAGTCAAGAAATCAAAGTCGGCTTGCATGCGAGTTAATATGTGGCCCTGCATGGTAGCTAAAACGACATCTCTTAGTTGTTTGGATTAATTGTTGCGTTTAGAGACAGAAATCGGGGCTTTGATTGGAGGAATGACCAGTCAAGTTTCTCCTTCTCCTCCAATCTTCTTGCACCTTGGTCCCGCTGCACCTTCTAACGTGACTTATTACACCTAGACGGAGGGAGTCGTATGAGATACGGTGGCACACTGTCTTTGGTCGAATACAAGTGCCCAAAATTGTGTGCATGTTATAATAAGGATTCACTTAAAATAGTACGTGATAGAACAGAGGGATCAATTGGACAGTGTTCCCGAGAAGTAGCGAGATGTGTGAGGTAAGATACACCGCTGGCGCTTTTAATTTTTCTTATTAATTTGTTTGTTTCACCCTCCGACTGGCGGGACCCAACGTACTACGTGGAGAGAGGTAAGGTGACTAAGGCTGCATTATTTCTGCACCACGGTGGATAGTCTTACCACCAAAGCCATATCACACGATTATGATTTAAATCCCAATGACTCCCACACACAAAAAAAGCACGGCATGCTTGTCACACGAATGCAGGAATGTATAAAAGGTTATATTCCTCTTGTTGAACATAACGGGAGGGTTGTGTAGCTGGTTAGCTTGTTCGCTCATCAAACTTGAGTTCTCGGGTTCGATAATTACACTTGAGCATAACTCGTGCCAGGAGGATTCTTTGACTGGTCAAAATGGATGGATACAGAGCTATATGATCTCATAGTGACCGTATAATCACCTCATCATGTATAAGCTATAGCCTCGGCACTTGTTTTCTAGGGTTTGCACTCTTCACACTCTCTCTAGTATATATTTACACGCTGGAGCTTTAGCGCTTGTAGTTGCTCCCTTCACACTCTCTCACCCTCTCCAGATCTAAACAAGACTTCATTGGCATCTCTCTCACCCTCACTGCTGGTCTGCTTGTAGTTGCTCTCTTCACACTCTCTCACCCTCTCCAGATCTAAACAAGACTTTGTTGGCCTCTCTCTCTCCCCTCACTGTTGGTCAAAGAGCCGGCAGGAACCGTCCGCCGGGAAGGGAAGGAGGCTCAACGCTGTCGCCGTTGGCGAGGGAGGGAATCGACTACCGGTGTAACTGTTCACTTTCACCCAGCGGCGGCGCGGGAGGTCCTCCGACCCCTTCTTCTTCGCTGTCGTACATAGTGTGGGTCGAACGGCCTCCGGTCGCCCACCGAACCACACTCCAAGAATCTTAAGGTATAATTTACTTATTCCACATGCATTGCTCTAGCTGCATGTGGGCTTTTTCCGCTTCTGCACTCGAATCTAGCTGTTGGATCAAACAGGAAAGTAGTGGGGAAAGTTGTATACCATGAATCTAGGATGTGGTTCAAAGAGGAAAGAAATGGGGGAAAGTAGTGGGAAAAGTTGTATAGCATGAATCTAGGACGTGGTTCAAAAAGGAAAGGAAGGGGGAAAGTAGTGGGGAAAGTTGTATCGCATGAATCTAAGACGTGGTTCAAAGAGGACAGGAATGGGGGAAAGTTGTGGGGAAAGTTGTATATCATAAATCTAGGACGTGGTTCACAGAGGAAAGGAAGTGGGGAAAGTACTAGTACAGACTCGCTATCCAGTACCTACGTTGGTCGAAAAGGGAAAACAATGACAAACGCAGTACGCACATCTGTAACGAACTGATCTTTTGTTTTGGTGGACAAGGTTGTAGAGTTTGAGAAGGACTAGATTTGCTACGCTCAGATAGGGAAAGGTGTCTAAAGATAACAAAACTAGGACCAACACAAATATGCTCCTTGGTTGTTTGTTCTTTGTTGCAACAGACTGTGCATCACCCCAGTACAGCGGTTGATGAACATGGTGCTGGTGCGTCCACTATCTAGTGCAACTCTTTAGCTGTTGTTAATCTAAGGCCCTGTTTGGTTAAAAACTTCCTAGTCCCTACCTGCTTGGTTCCAGGGACTAAACATGGACTAGAGGCTATTAAATGACATGCTAAAAGACCATGTTACCCCTAGTAATGAAGAAATAGAGACAAGGTGTGATGCGTGGCAGGGGCAACTGTTGGAAAAAGTCCCAAAAAGACTCTCCCTCGGGGTCTTCTTTCTTTAGTCCCAAATGCCCACTTTTAGCCCCTAAAAGTCCCTCTTGTTTGGTTTAGATGGGACTGACACGGAGTTTTTTTAGTCCCTCCATGAAAATGTCCCTGTAAACAAGCACCCTCTAATAATGCCGCTGGAAAACTGATGCAATTCCACAATTAAAAGCAAATTACATGTTTAACGAATTTTATTGTTAATATAATCTCTATGTTAATATTAATCAATGCCACCATTTGAGAAATGCTACTATCTTGCTTTCTTTCCCATTTAGATAAGGTAGATGCTTCTTTTTGCTGGCTTCTGTGTCATCCACCATTATTGACCACTAGTTTTTTTTCCTTTGCACCTCTGTGTAAACAGGGTTATCTACTTCACCTCGTTGCCATTGTGACCTTTTGTTGCACTACACAAAACACTTTTGTTTTAAGAGTGGTTTGTGCAGTTCAACCAAAGTGTCACACCGACAACGTTGCTTGATTGCTTGGTCTTAGTGGAACTGCACAAGAGGAGACCTTACTTCCTATCCGTGTTGGCAAATTTGGTTCAGATCTTCTTCTTGTGAGTTGTTTGAATTCCGCATCATGAGAGGTCAGTACTAGCCTTCCTTCACATGATTCTGCAGTGTGCTTTCATATGTTGTGCTACTTGTACGGTAATGTTGCTTGATTTTAGTGAACTGCACAAATGGAGACAAGGCTTCCAATCTGTATGTGCACCGCAATATCCCATTGAGGTAAGATAAGGATATTTCACAATTGTTGTCCTGTATTTTGCCACTTTCATCATAAATTAATGTCATTGTTTAGTGCTATACTTGTGCAACCTAATTGGCATGCCAAATCTTACATTGAAGGAGAAGCTTGTCTGTTATTGAACCAAGTGATGAAGGGGAAGAACAAGTGAAAGAAAAACAAAAATCAACTCCTGGTGCTGTAATGAAGCACTGGAACTTTGATGACACAAGTAATGATATAGTTTTGCATCTTAATTTATTGCTATGGCTGGAACGAGCAATTGTTTTGCCACTGATTTTATGCCACTCTTAATGTTATACGTAATTATCTCTACTTGTGAAAACATGGATCTTCTTTGAATATACCATATATTTTACTGGAACTGCACAAGAAGATGTTGGAAACATTAATCTAATCGAGGAGTATATAGTAAGCATGGCCACCAGAGTGGATAGCAACAGATGGTTCCGGAGAAGTGCTTCATCTGTATGCTCTACACAATAAGCCTCCTGACAAAGGTTGGTACCTGCCCACTGATTTCATCCATATGATTGAGCTTTGTCATCTCTATTGGTGTTGTGCTACTGTTTAGATATTGTCATCAAAAAGTGGTATTGTCCTTGAGAAGTGCTTCATCTATGTTGTTTTAAATATTTCCTTTCCTTTTTTTCGAGCAAATAGGGATGCTAGCATTTAGTTATCATCTTGTCTTTGCACAACAGGATCATCCTCCTCTGAAGAATAATATGGAGTACGTGAAGTGACTAGTTCCGATTATGCCAGGATGAAGAAGCCCTATCTATCTTCTCATCAGAAGGAGCAGTTGAAGGATGGTTACATTATCCCCCACAAGACCAAACTAACTACAACTCAGAAGGACTAACAAATCTCCATTTTCTTGCTATGATGCGCAAGTACAATGTTGTTCTAGGATTCTTTCCGGTGAGTTCCATTTTTTCTAAAAGTGTGCTCTACAAGGACCATGTAGGTGTCTGTTTAAACTGTTAATTCATAGTACAGTTTGCTTTATACTAATCACTTTTTTTTATTTGTGCAAACAGGGGTGCTCAGCTTGATTTCAATGGGAACTGCACAAAATGTTCATGAATATATCGAATCAATCATTTCCACCACAAGAAAGGAGGTGCCGATAAGTTCAAGGCGTTGCAACATATAAGGGCGAAATCGTACAAGCTACGCGTGAATTTGGTTGATTTTGGCAGAACTGCACAAAAAGAACAGCTGGTTTATTTAGCACGAGGTGCCATGTCAATGTCCGAACTGATGGCAAACCCTGCTCATTCCACAATCGTAGGCATATGATATTTTGGCATGGGAAAACCTTGTCAAATTTTGCTCATTGATTTTAACAAGAAGACATGCGTTTGATATTTTCGAATGGGACGCCCTTTGCTGTCAGCAGCGTCGATCCTTTTTTTCTTTATTCTTTAGTTGTGAATTAAATATTGGCTCTAACATGTGAATCGCTGAGATGCATAATCATCGATTGTTTTGAATGTTCTCTATGAATTGCCAGGCCTGTGTGTTTGATTGCGATGTACACGAACACTAAAAAGCTGCTCAAACTCTTTGTACTCCTTCTGTTCCTTTTTAATTTGCACATTGTGAAAGTGCATACTTTTTTCTATAAGATTGGTCAAAGTAGAGATACTTTGACTGCAGAAAAAACTTGTATGCAGACTAGAAAGGGCCGGAGCGAGTACATGTGAAACTGCTGCAAACGAGGTGATCACCCTGGGAATAATGGTAGTACGTATTGTTTTGCATGTTCATCCAATGACAGTGATACAAGAATTCGAACTAATCGAAATAAATTCATTCATACACGGTTGTACTACATATAAACATGTCAGATTTCATTACATTTCATACATTGTTCAACTAAAAAGGGGTGTGTTGGAGGTATAATTAATTAACCGAAGCTACCCACCTATGTCCGGCTGAGCCGAATAAAAGCTTCAGTGACTTAACTTTAGGTGCAGTTGCGTAACTGACATGTGGCCCAGATGCCTGTTGGGCCCATGTGTCAATCAGCCAATTGCACCAGCAGTTAAGTAGAAGCAGCGTCCTTCTCCAACATAGCTCTTCGACTCCACGTCGCCGCCAAGAAGCTAACCGGCCGTTAGTGGTCAACCCGCCTAGCTTGTCATAGCGATTAGGGCAACTAGGAGCCCAATGATCAGGATCCCCACATGACAAACACCTTTCTTCTTGAAGTTCGTGTGTTGCACAGCCTTGTTCTTCCCACCAAACTTTGCTTTACCATCAAACTTTCCCTTGTTCTTGAACTTGTGGGGCTGGAAGTTCTTCTTCTGTACTAGATTGGCACTAGATCCTCCCTCAATTCCTCGAGCATGTGTGTCCTTTACCCTCGCCTTTTATTCCACAACAAGAGTGCCAATGAGATCCACGAAGGAGGAAGCTTAGTCATGATACCTCCGGCAACAAACTTGTCCGGTAGCATATAACTGAAGTGCTCAAGTTCTCTAGCAAATGGTTGTATCTCATGGCTTGCTCAACCACGGAGCACTCTTCAATCATCCTGTAATCATAGAATTGCTCCATGATGTACAGCTCAGTGCCAGCAACTGGAGGGTAGCAGCGGTGGCCTTACTTGGACCCGAGAAGCGGCGACCTACCGTGTTCTACTCTTCCTCGTTTTCTGTGTGGCGCAGCCTCGTTGGCAGCAGGGCGGGGCCTCGATGGAGCCGGCGATGTCCTCTGTCTCATTGCCGGCGGGCGGCGCCTCGGCGGAGCGGGGGAAATCCTCTCCCTCATTGCCGGCAGGGTGGGGCCTTGGCGGAGCCGACGGTGTCTTCTGCCTCGTTGTTAGCGCCGCGGAGCATCGGCGGAGTAGGGCCTCGTCGACGCCAGCGGAGCGGGGACTCATCCGCGCCGGCATTGTCCTCTACCTCGTCCTCGGTCTTGCCAAATAGCGCCTCGCCCACTTCATCGCCCTCTTTGTAGGCGGCCGCAGCCTCCGCCACCCGCATGTGGTACCGCCAGCGCTCGAGTCGGCCCTCGCGGGCGGAGCGATACGAGTCGATCGAGCAGCGCCTCCTGCTCCGCCCGTTCCGCGGCGATCTGCTCCTCCACCTGCAGGTGCTCCTAGAGGAGATGGTGGTTGTAGGTGGCATCGGCCTGCGCCTCCCGGAACTGCTCCTCATGCTTCTGCCTCACCATGTCCATATATTAGGCACGGGCCTCGCCGATGGTCATGGTGCAATGCACCAGCGAGGATGGCGCGGAGGAGGGGGTTGGCGCCGGATCATCGACTACCATGTTCTCCATTGGGCGTCGTCGTCCTCCGGCTGCCTGTCGGCCAGCCAGTCGACAACAATGGATGCCATCTCCTTGTGGTCCGTTGTCTGCCCGTCCCGAAGAGTGCTGGGGCGCGAGGAAGCCATGGTGGGCAATAGTGGTGTGGACAGGAGAATAGGAACGGATGTGGATGACTGTGGCTATGGCCGGCGCAGCAGTTTATATAGCAATGGTGGGCGGCGGAGGGACGGACGTGTGGCGCCGGAATAGTCGCCTCGGCAACCACGTATCATTAATGTGGGCGGCAGAAGGACGGACGTCACTTGTGTCATTTGAAGGCGGAGCAATCGCATGCACCGGCAAGCGGGGCGGCCGGCGCTGACCGTTTCAGGCGGAAAGCGCGCGTGGGCGAGGGAGGCGGTCTGGGTGGGCCAGGGCAGTCAGACTCATGCTTGGCAGGGGGTCGGTCCAACAGCCGGACATGCTAGCTCTCCAGCTACCTCGCCGAGCTGAGCAACGACAATCAGATGATGGACGTAGCTTCCGTCAAGGAGCCGGCGCCACTGTCCAAGCCGGTTCATGCCGTGTTCACCATAGAGCAGGTGCGGCCGCACTTTGACGCCCTAATGGCGGAAGAGCTACCAGCGCAGAAGGACCTGTGCTGCAACCTCTGTCTCCTCAACAAGCACCGGTAAACAAGCGAACGACAATGCCGTCGCGGACATGTGGCCCTATGATCCTGGCTTCACGAATGAGCAGCGGGCACTGTATCAGACCATCCGTAGGGCCCGCGAGGCCCTCTCCATTGTCCTTTGAGTTGTTGCTCTTGCCTTGGCGCCGCCATCTCGTGTTGTCAACATGGTCAACGGACATGAGGATGAGGAGATGACTTTACTTGGAAAGGATGACAGTGGGGACCCACCAGGGCCATAGCCGCACGTATGCAAGTGCCTCCTTATTAGTATATAAAACTATAAAAAAATTTGCTTCCTCCTGGTTTCCTGACATCACGGTCCCACACCATTGTCAGCTTATGTAGTCGATAAACGAGAGAATTGCACAAGAAGCGGCCGACAGCTGGGACTAAGCAGCTCGAGCAGTATTTGTGTTTTTGAGGTGTGAGCACTACAGGGTTTTTCTTGAGCGATGTTTAGCCCAGATATTAATTTTTCTCCTCTAAACAACAACGAAAACATCGTTGCAGCTATTAACTGGGCGAGCTGTGGCCCGTCTAGCCCAGGCCAGATATCCAGCCCGGATCTTAATTTTTTTCAAGCTGAAAATGGCTAGCCCAGCTATACTTTTTTTAGGAATACCTAGGCAAGTCAAGTTGTTATTCTCCGCCCCGCTGGGCTGCAAATCTTTCCTAGGAGGGATGCATTAGGCTTAACAAGAAAATGGGCTTTAAGAAATACTAAATGGGATGTAATTATCAAAACTGGGCAGTAACTATAAAAAATGCACCAAACACGTAATTACTTTATAAAATGTTATTTTTGGATATTGAAAATTTTAATTTCATTAATTGTTGTGAGCGCAATGTTTTATTGGATTTTTACGTAATATGAATTTATATTGAAATTGTATTTAATCTAACTAGAAATTTCGGGATAAAAATATTTCGGATCCCATCAAAATGTGGGAAATTTTATTGAATTTTGTTTTGAATGGTTGGTTGAAATGGGCTGTACTTTTAACAAACTGTAAATGGGCTGTAGTAAATTTCATTAGAATTCAAACATTGGCTGCACATTCTTACAAATCTCAAATGGGCTATAAGTTCTCTGCCACACACTTGTGGCCTTACTAAGTTGATGCGTCCCCTCAAAAAAAAGAGTTGACGCGTATGCAAGGCTTTGTCAACTTATAGTCAACACACGGTTCTAGCAGCAGTGGCCGTTGGATGTCCATCTAACGGATGCCGTGCTTCTTCTTCAATCTTGGATATTCTAGCTTCACCCGCACAAAAAATGATTCCTCCCCCTGACATCTGGGCGGCACCGTTTCGGAGGCTGACCTGTGGGCCTACTAAGTTGACGCGTACCAAGGGCTTTGTCAACTTAGTCAATATTAACGATTCTAGCTGCAGTGACCGTATGATGTCCATCCAACAGCCGTCGTGCTTCTTCAACCTCTGGTCTTCTTGATCCACCCACCCAAAGTAGCGCCGGTCGTGCTGCCTGCTCCTACCTCCCGTGGCCCGTTGTGCTACCGCACAGGCCTCACTGCCCCCTACTACTCCCACCGCTGGCCAGGGCATCCCTCCACTCACCCACACCCCCTGTTATTCTGCGGCGACGGCAGCCTCACACTGCAGCAGAACCAGTGAACCCTCATACTCCTCTCCACGTGGGCATCCACTGTCGCGTCTTCCCTAGCTCCGCGTCGTCCCCTTCCTAGGCCTCACCGTCGTCCACCGCCCTGGTGCTCTCGGCGCGGCGTGGTCAACGTGGTCAAGGAACGACTTCCATCGGAAGAGTACTGTATGTGGAGAGGCTGACAGTCAGGTCCACGACAGACGCAAGGAAGTGCCTCCATATTACGCGGACAATAATTATTCCTCCACCTGACAGCAGGGACCCACCAGCCGGGCCACCGTATTTGGGGAAAAAAGTTTCCCCCCTGACTGCTGGGACCCACCGGACGGGCCAACGTATTTCGCGACAAAAACGTTTGCCCCGCTGTCAGCTCGGACCCACCGGAGGTGCCTCCTTATTACGCAAAAAAATGAATACCCCCCCTGCTAGTTGGGACCCACCTTGGTGGGAGGCTGACTTGTGGGCCTACTAAGTTGACGGGGACGGAGTGCTTTGTCAACTTAGTCAATATGAACGATTCTAGCTCCAGTGACCGTACGATGTCCATCCAACGGCCGTAGTGCTTCTTCAACCTCTGGTCTTCTTGCTCCAGCCGCCCAAAGCAGCGCCGATCGTCCGGCATGCTCCTGCCTCCCGTGGGCGGCTGTGCTGCCGCGGAGGCCTCACCGCCCCCTACTATTCCCACCGCTGGCAGGCCTTGCGGCGACGGCAGCCTCACACCGTAGCCGAACCAGTGAACGCTCGTACTCCTCTCCGCGCGGGCTTGCACTACCGCATCTTCCCCGGCTTCGCATCATCCCCTTCCTAGGCCTCGCCGTCGTCCACCGCCCTGGTGCTCTCGGCACGGCGTGGTCAACTTGGTCAAGGAACGGCTTCCATCGGACGTGGTCTGTACGTGGAGAGGCTAACAGCTGGGTCCATTGCTGCAGCAAGGAAGTACCTCCTTATTATGCACAAAATAATTATTCCTCCACCTGACAGCAGGGACCCACCGAACGGGCAACTGTATTTCACGAAAAAAACGTTTCCCCCTGACTGCTGGGACCTAACAGCTAAATCTTAGCACGCAAGAAAGTGCGTCCGGGCAAAAAAAACGATTCGCCCCCCTAACTGCTGGGACCCACCAGCTACATCTTCGCACGCAAGTGCCTAATAGTCGGGACCAACCTGGTTGAAGTGTACGTAGAATTGTCATTCTGGTCGCGAACGTGTACGTACATACTGGTCGATTTAGAGATGCGCACATGTGGTAGTAGAGGCGCGCACGTAGCATGTACACGTACGTACAGCGGCTAGTTTGCAAGAAAAAAAATATGGCCACGTACGTACATACAGGCAGGGTGTCGAACGCCTACTCGCGCATACGTATGGCCAGGGCTAGTGGACGTGCCAGGGTCAGAACGGAGAAACAGCGTCGTCATCGTATTCATGGGGAGCCAACCGGCTGGGTTGAAACGGAATGCGTCGTCATGTTCATCGGGAGGGCTTGGACGGAACAGCCAATGGAAACGAGGCCTGGCGTACCGCAGAACGGAGGAAACAGCCTTGTGTTCGACCGGCCACGGTCGAAATGGGATCCTGTTCATCGGGAGGGGTCTGGCGTACCGCAAAATGGAGGAAACGAACCTCCTACGGTCGAAACGGGGGTCCTGTTGATCGGGAGGGGTGTGCCATACCACAAACGGAGGAAACAGACTTGTGTTGGAGCGCTAGGGTCGAAACAGGGGTCCTGTTCATCGGGAGGGGTGTGGCGTACCGCAAAACGGGACTCCACGAGATACTGTTCATCTCCACCGTCGACCCCCTCTAGCCTCCACGGGCTACTGTTCATCCACCGTCGACCTCCTCCAGCCTCCACCTGCGACTGTTCATCCACGGGCTCCTGTTCATCCAGCCTCCACCGCGCCCTACTCCACCGGCTACTGTTCAACCAGCCCTCTCCACGGGCTCCTGTTTAACCACCCCTCCACCGTCTACTGTTCATCCAGCCCTCCACAGGGTGGTCCTGTTCATCCTGCCCTCCACGGGGTCCTGTTCATCCAGCCCCAACAGGCTCGATCGATCGGGGTCCTGTTCATCCAGAGGCAACACCACAGGGTCCTGTTCATCCACCCCCACCGGGAACTGTTCATCCAAACCCCCCAGCAACGCTCATTGTTCATCTAGAGGCAGCATCGATCGGCTTCAGTTAGCAGTAGTAGTGAAGGAATCGCTTGATTGGGTTCAGTTAACAGCCATCGATCGATCGCTCGGGTTCTGTAACGCGTAGCGTGCAGTGCAATCGCTCGGGTTCAGTTAGAGCCCAACGCCTTGCTCGGGTTCAGCTAGAGCCCAATGCCTCACACCAACGCGCGTGCGTGTGCGAGAGAGACGCGCATCGCTCGGCCCCGACCACCCACCGTAACCGGGAACACCCCGATATTTTCCTCGCCCTCGCTTCTACCATGGTTTTTTTCGTCATGGACGGCCCAAAGAATGTCATGCAGCTGCGTCTCCGGCCCACCCAGGATGAAAATCCCATTTTCTGTCATGATTTTTTGTCATAGAAGTAGGACCCCACCACATCTATGATGATACCGGGTTTTGTCACAATTATCGTCATAGAAGTGTCATAAGTATGACAAAAAAAATTCGTTCGGCCCAAAATGTCATGGATGTTTCTTTGTTTCTAGTGTATATAAGTAGCAGTAGCACGTCCCTGGTGAAAAGTGCTACTACTATAATTGCCACACTGTTGCCGGTAGGCTAGGTATAGTTGTAGTGCTCTTCCTAGGAACGCGCTACTGCTATTGGTCTTAGCAGTAGCGCTCTTCCTGGGACCACACTACTACTATGGGTGACTTACCCCAAATTTTCCTCCCCCATGTCCCGGCCACCTTCTTCCTCCCCTCACTCCCCGCTGCCTCACTCCTCCGCCACCGCCCCATTGCCGTCGCCACCGCATTGTCGTCGCCGTACTCCCTCCTCCTTCCTCGGGAAGCCCTCCTCCCTCATCTCCCTCCTCCCACCACGCCCTCCTTCCTCCTCCTCTGGCCGCCCCTCCTCCCTCCTCCTACTCCTTCGGTCGCCCCCTCCTCCTCTCTCCTACCTCCTCCCACCGCCCTCCTCCCCCTCCTCCTCTCTCCTCCCTCCTCCCACCGCTCTCCTTCCCCTCCTCCTCTCTCCTCCCTTCTCCTTC
>NC_041388.1:674003554-674099219 GCF_002162155.2 Triticum dicoccoides | reverse complement strand
TCCTCCTCCCTCCCCCACCCCCTGCTCCCTCCTCCCTCCCTCATCTCTCCTCACTTTGTTCTTGCATAGAGTAGATTTTTTTAGTAAATTAGTAAAAATTCAAACTAGCTAGGTTAACTAGTTTAATTAGGTTAATTATCTAGGCTAACCAGGTTAACTAGCTATGTTAACTAGCCAGGTTAACTAACTAGGTTATTTATAGTAAGTGCCTAATAGAACTGGTTTATTTATAACAAGTGCTAAATAGAACTAGTTTATTTATAGTAAGTGCTTAATAGAATTAGTTTATTTATAGTAAGTGCTTAATAGAATTAATTTATAGTAAGTGGTTAATATATTTTGTTCATGCAGAAATCAAGATTATCCTGCCTCATCCCCACAGTCGTCCCCCATCATCGACCCCTTAAGACCTCTAGGTGAGAATAGCCAAATGATAATGTCTTGTAAATGTCGATGATGAAAATGCTAGGGCTATATAGTTGCCATGTCATTGATGTCGGTGATGATGCATTTTGAATATAGAGGATGTCTTGGTGTTTTTGTTTGTAATGTGCCTCCGAGTGGCCTATGTTTTTTCGGAATGTTGATTTGTTTCCGTCCCGGCAAATTTCAGGCGCTCGACATGTCCTGTCTTCAGCAAAGGTCATGCCGAAATTTTTCATGAATTGTAGCATGACTTGTGCTACAATGTAGGGCATATCGAGTGCTTGTGATTTGCCAGAACAAGAATTCAATGATATTTTAGCAAAACATAGGGCATTTTTTCTATGTCATTGCTCGATATATGGAATGGGTTGACTTTATGTCTGTTTCGGCTCCTTGTGTGTCTTTCAGTGAGGGAGAGAGGAAGAATGATGACTGTTGTCTTGGAGGTTGCTTCTCCTTCTTCTCTTTGTGTTAGACCTTTGTTATGCGCTTGGGGAAGAAGGAGTAGCGACCATCATTGACGGTCAAAATGGTGAGGGAGTGTCCACCATATATGAGAGAAGAGGAATGCCGACTGTTGTCGTGGGGGTCGCTTCTCCTTCTTTTCCTTGTGCTAGATATTTGTAATGCACTAGGGAAAGGAGGAGTAGCGACCATCACCGACGGTCGCAATATCAAAGAGGGAGTGCCCACCATATATGTGAGATGAGAGTTTAGGAAGGAAGACTCGACGGACCTAAAGTCAACCCGTTGCATATTGAGTAATAGTGATCTGTGTGTTGAGTTTCCTAGTAGTTCCCTCCGATCGATTTTTGATTAATGTTTCAACTATGGACATAGGAAATGTCTGACGACGAAAAGCATTTCAGTATGTGCGAATACTGCAAAGACGAGCACAACCTGTTGATACGTCTCCAACATATCTATAATTTTTGATTGCTCCATGCTATATTATCTACTGTTTTGGACTATATTGAGCTTTATTTTCCACTTTGATATTATTTTTGGGACTAACCTATTAACCAGAGGCCCAGCCCAGAATTGTTGATTTTTTGCTTATTTTAGTGTTTCGGAGAAACAGAATATCAAACGGAGTCCAAACGGAATAAAATCTTCGGAAACGTGATTTTCTCATCAGATAAGATCCAGGAGACTTGGACCCCCCCCCATCAAGAAAGCCACGAGGTGGTCATGAGGGTGGGGGGCACCCCCCCTAGGGCGTGCACCCTGCCTCGTGGGCCCCTCGAAGCTCCACCGACGTACTTCTTCCTCCTATATATATCTACGTACCCCCAAATGATCGGGGACGGAGCCAAAAACCTAATTCCACCGACGCAACTTTCTGTATCCACGAGATCCCATCTTGAGGCCTATTCCGGAGCTCCGCCGGAGGGGGCATCGATCACGGAGGGCTTCTACATCATCATCCAAGCCTCTCTGATAAAGTGTGAGTAGTTTACTTCAGACTTACGGGTCCATAGCTAGTAGCTAGATGGCTTCTTCTCTCTTTTTGGATCTCAATACAATGTTCTCCCCCTCTCTTATGGTGATCTATTCGATGTAATCTTCTTTTTGCGGTGTGTTTGTTGAGACTGATGAATTGTCGGTTTATGATCCAGTTTATCTATGAATAATATTTGAATCTTCTTTGAATTCTTTTATGTATGATTGGTTATCTTTACAAGTCTCTTCGAATTATCAGTTTGGTTTGGCCTACTAGATTGGTTGTTCTTGCCATGGGAGAAGTGCTTAGCTTTGGGTTCAATCTTGCGGTGTCCTTTCCCAGTGACATAAGGGGCAGCAAGGCACATATTGTATCATTGCCATCGAGGATAACAAGATGTTTTTTTTATCATATTGCATGAAACTATCCCTCTACATCATGTCATCTTGCTTAAGGCGTTACTCTGATTTTAACTTAATACTCTAGATGCATGTTGGATAGCGGTCGATGAGTGGAGTAAAAGTAGTAGATGCAGAATCGTTTCGGTCTACTTGTCTCAGATGTGATGCCTATATACATGATCATACCTAGATATTCTCATAACTATGCTCCATTCTGTCAATTGCTCAACAGTAATTTGTTCACCCACTGTAGAATACTTATGCTCTTGAGAAAAGCCACTAGTGAAACCTATGGTCCCCGGGTCTCTTTCTTATCATATCAATCTCCATCACTTTATTATTGCTCTACTTTTACTTTGCATTTTTACTTTGCATCTTTATACCAAAAATACAAAAAAAATATTATTTATCATCTCTATCAGATCTCACTTTCATAAGTGACCGTGAAGGGATTGACAGCCCCTAAGTGCATTGGTTGCGTTGAGCTATTGTTTTTGTGTAGGTACAAGGGACTTGAGCGTAGCCTCCTACTAGATTGATACCTCGGTTCTAAAAAACTGAGGTAAATACTTACGCTACTTTGTTGCATCATCCTCTCCTCTTCGGGGAAATCCAATGCAGTGCTCAAGAGGTAGCAAGAAGAATTTCTGGCGCCGTTGCCTGGGATTCATCGCAAAAATCAACATACCAAGTACCCATCACAATCCCTATCTCCTGCATTACATTATTTGCCATTTGCCTCTCGTTTTCCTCTCCCCCACTTCACCCTTGTCGTTTTATTCACCCTCTCTCTCTCTCTCTCTATCCTCCCGCTCTATTTGCCTCTTTTGCTTGTTTGCTTGTGTTACCATGTGCCTTCCATTTTCTTGCATCTTTGCTTGCTAATAATCTATTGATATGGATCCACTTAAAGTGTTCTACTTGGATCGTCTTTGATCCTTATGCGCTCGTGCTGAAACACCAACTAGCCTGGTTGATGGGAAATCTTTAGATGAGCATGCTCATTTTGTGCGTCATCGTTCGTCTCAAAAAGGGAAGCTCTTATGGCATCATATAAATAGTTTGCTATGCTATGCCTGGAATCTTTGTGAAATTTGTGATTTTACTTGTTTCTCTAAGAATGCTAAAAACACCTTCCCTACTAATGAAATCTTATCTTCTTATTCAAAGGGTGTTTATAGTTACTATGATATCGAACAAATTGAAGAATTTGTCATTTTTAAGGGTGCTCATGAAGTTGCTTCTTTGATTGAAAAGTATGATTTTACTCTCAATAAATCAGAAAATTCCGTCATACTTAAATATTACAATGAAAACTTTGCTCATAATGTCTATGTCCAAGAATTTATTGAAAGAATGACCGTTGCTTTGGAAGAAAATAATGATATGCATGAATCTATAGATAATTATGATTCCGATGATTTGATTGAAATATCCCTTGATGAACATGATGCTTGCTATTCTTGTGGCCATGATGCCAAAATTTATGAAGATGAATTTTCTATAGTTCCTTATGTTAAACATGAGATCGTTGCTATTGCACCCATACTTGATAGTTCCTTCGATGAAAAGCATGATTGCAATGATGTTATTCTAAATTCTCTTAATGTCAATTGTGTTAATGATATGCAAAACCCTAAGCTTGGGGATGCTAGTTTTGCTATGACTACTATTTGTTGCAATGATCATGATTGGGGTGATTATTATTTTGATCTTGAAAAATTATTTAAGCCCCATGATGAATATGAGATTGATAACAGTGTTTGCAATATTATTGAAAGTGGGTTTGGAAGAGTGTCAACTTTAGATCCCACATATTTGGAGAATGTTCAATCTTAAAGTTTTTGATAAGAGTGGGTTTGGAGAGGTCATGACTTTAGTTAATGTTAATCCCACTATTTTGGAAGAGTGTCAACTTTGCATGCATATGGATCGTGTTGAAAATATTTTATGTGATAGCTATTTTGTTGAATTTGCTTATGATCCCACATGCCATTATTATGAGAGAGTAAAATATGGTGTTAGAAATTTTCCTGTTACTAAATTACCTCTCGTTATGTTGAGATTGCTATTGTTTCTTTCCGCTTCCTTGCATATGCTAGTTTTTTGCTTGCCTTGGTAATTTGTTTGCCTAAAAGATGCCTATTCATAGGAAGTATGTTAGACTTAGATGTGTTTGTCACATGCTTTATGATGCTCCTTTTGTGCTTCAATTCTTGTCTTTCATGTGAGCATCATTAAAATTATCAATGCCTAGCTATAAGGCTTTAAAGAGAAGCGCTTGTTGGGAGACAACCCAATATTTTTCCTTGCTGTTATTCAATAAATAATTTATCTAGACTCTGTTTTGGTTGTGTTTTTTGTGTTTAATTAGTGTTTGTGCCAAGTAGAACCGTTGGGAAGACTTGGGGAAAGTCTTGTTGAACTTGCTGTGAAAAAACAGAAACTTTAGCGCTCACGAGAACTGCTGTAATTTTTATTTGGAAAGTGTTATTTAGTTAATTATTTTTGCAGATGTTTAATAGATAAATTCCTCACGTCCAGAAATTTATTTTAGAATTTTTGGGGTTTCAGATCTTGCGCTAGATACAAATTACTACAGACTGTTCTGTTTTTGACAGATTCTGTTTTTCATGTGTTGTTTGCTTATTTTGATGAATCTATGGCTAGTAAAATAGTTTATAATCCATAGATAAGTTGGAGTACAGTAGGTATAACACCAATATAAATAAAGAATGAGTTCATTACAGTACCTTTAAGTGGTCTTTTGTTTTCTTTAGCTAACGGAGTTCACGAGATTTTCTACTTTAAGTTTTGTGTTGTGAAGTTTTGAAGTTTTGGGTAAAGATTTGATGGATTATGGAACAAGGAGTGGCAAGAGCCTAAGCTTGGGGATGCCCATGGCACCCCCAAGATAATCTAAGGACACCTAAAAGCCAAAGCTTGGGGATGCCCCAGAAGGCATCCCCTCTTTCGTCTACTTCTATCGGTAACTTTACTTGGAGCTATATTTTTATTCACCACATGGTATGTGTTTTGCTCTGAGCATCTTTTATGATTTGAGCCTTTTCTTGTTAGACTACCACAATCATCCTTTCTGTACACACCTTTTTAGAGAGCCATACATGATTTGGAATTTGATATAATACTCTATGTGCTTCACTTATATCTTTTGAGCATTGTAGTTTTGCTCTAGTGCTTCACTTATATCTTTTAGAGCACGGTGGTGGATTTATTTTATAGAAACTATTGATCTCTCATGCTTCACTTAGATTATTTTTAGAGTCTTAATAGCATGGTAATTTTCTTAAAATCTTAATATGTTTGGTATGCAAGATTAATAATAAAACTTTCTTATGAGTGTGTTGAATACTAAGAAAAGTTTGATGCTTGATGATTGTTTTGAGATATGGAGGTAATAATATCAAAGTCATGCTAGTTGAGTAGTTGTGAAATTGAGAAATACTTGTGTTGAGGTTTGCAAGTCCTGTAGCATGCACGTATGGTAAACTTTATGCAACTAATTTGAAACATGAGGTGTTATTTGATTGTCTTCCTTATGAGTGGCGGTCGGGGACGAGTGATGGTCTTTTCCTACCAATCTATCCCTCTAGGAGCATGCATGTAGTGCCGAGGTTTTTGATGACTTGTAGATTTTTGCAATAAGTATGTGAGTTCTTTATGACTAATGTTGAGTCCATGGATTATACGCACTCTCACCCTTCCATCCTGGCTAGCCTCTTCGGTACCGTGCATTGCCCTTTCTCACATTGAGAGTTGGCGCAAACTTCGCCGGTGCATCCAAACCCCGTGATATGATACGCTCTTTCACACACAAACCTCCTTATATCTTCCTCAATACGACCACCATACCTACCTATTATGGCATTTCCATAGCCATTCCGAGATATATTGCCATGCAACTTTCCACCGTTCCGTTTATTATGACACACATCATCATTGTCATATTGCTTTGCATGATCATGTAGTTGACATCGTATTTGTGGCAAAGCCACCGTTCATAATTCTTTCATACATGTCACTCTTGATTCATTGCATATCCTGGTACACCGCCGGAGGAGTTCATATAGAGTCATCTTTGTTCTAGTATCAAGTTGTAATCATTGAGTTGTAAATAAATAGAAGTGTGATGATCATCATTATTAGAGCATTGTCCCAAGTGAGGAATAAAAAAAGGAAAGGCCATAAAAAAGAGAAGGCCCCAAAAAAAGGCCATAAAAAAAGAAAAGGCCCAAAAAATGGGAGAAAAAGAGAGAAGGGACAATGTTACTATCCTTTTACCACACTTGTGCTTCAAAGTAGCACCATGATCTTCATAGTAGAGAGTCTCTCATGTTATCACTTTCATATACTAGTGGGGATTTTTCATTATTGAACTTGGCTTGTATATTCCAACAATGGGCCTCCTCAAGTGCCCTAGGTCTTCGTGAGCAAGCAAGTTGGATGCACACCCGCCTTTCATACATTTATAGCTCTAGTGCATCCGTTGGATGGCAATCCCTACTCCTTGCATTAACATCAATCGGTGGGCATGTCCATAGCCCATTGATTAGTCTCGTTGATGTGAGACCTTCTCCTTTTTTGTCTTCTCCACATAACCCCCCATCATTATATTTTATTCCACCCATAGTGCTATATCCATGGCTCGCGCTCATGTATTGCGTGAAAGTTTATAGGTTTGAGATTACTAAAGTATGAAACAATTGCTTGGCTTGTCATCGGGGTTGTGCATGATGAGAGCATTCTTGTGTGACGAAAATGGAACATGACTAAACTATATGATTTTGTAGGGATGAACTTTCTTTGGCCATGTTATTTTGAGAAGACATAATTGCTTAGTTAGTATGCTTGAAGTATTATCATTTTTATGTTAATATGAACTTTTGTTTTGAATCTTTCGGATCTGAATATTCATACCACAATTAAAAAGGATTACATTAAAATTATGCCAAGTAGCACTCCGCATCAAAAATTCTCTTTTTATCATTTACCTAGTCGAGGACGAGCAGGAATTAAGCTTGGGGATGCTTGATACGTCTCCAACGTATCTATAATTTTTGATTGCTCCATGCTATATTATCTACTGTTTTGGACTATATTGGGCTTTATTTTCCACTTTTATATTATTTTTGGGACTAACCTATTAACCGGAGGCCCAGCCCAGAATTGTTGTTTTTTGCCTATTTCAGTGTTTCGGAGAAACAGAATAACAAACGGAGTCCAAACGGAATAAAATCTTCGGAAACGTGATTTTCTCATCAGATAAGATCAAGGAGACTTGGACCCCCCGTCAAGAAAGCCACGAGGTGATCACGAGGGTGGGGGCGCCCCCACTAGGGCACGCCCCCTGCCTCGTGGGCCACTCGAAGCTCCACCGATGTACTTCTTCCTCCTATATATATCTACATACCCCCAAACGACCGGGGACGGAGCCAAAAACATAATTCCACCGCCGCAACTTTCTGTATCCACGAGATCCCATCTTGGGGCCTGTTCCGGAGCTCCGCCGGAGGGGGCATCGATCACGGAGGGCTTCTACATCATCTTCCAAGCCTCTCCGATAAAGTGTGAGTAGTTTACTTCAGACCTACGGGTCCATAGCTAGTAGCTAGATGGCTTCTTCTATCTTTTTGGATCTCAATACAATGTTCACCCCCTCTCTTGTGGAGATCTATTCGATGTAATCTACTTTTTGCGATGTGTTTGTTGAGACCGATGAATTGTGGGTTTATGATCCAGTTTATCTATCAATAATATTTGAATCTTCTCTGAGTTCTTTTATGTATGATTGGTTATCTTTGCAAGTCTCTTCGAATTATCAGTTTGGTTTGCCCTACTAGATTGGTTGTTCTTGCCATGGGAGAAGTGCTTAGCTTTGGGTTCGATCTTGCGGTGTCCTTTCCCAGTGACAGAAGGGGCAGCAAGGCACGTATTGTATCATTTCCATAGAGGATAACAAGATGGTTTTTTTATCATATTGCATGAAACTATCCCTCTACATCATGTCATCTTGCTTAAGGCATTACTCTGTTTTTAACTTAATACTCTAGATGCATGCTGGATAGCGGTCGATGAGTGGAGTAATAGTAGTAGATGCAGAATCGTTTCGGTCTATTTGTCACGGACGTGATGCCTATATACATGATCATACCTAGATATTCTCATAACTATGCTCAATTCTGTCAATTGCTCAACAGTAATTTGTTCACAAACCGTAGAATACTTATGCTCTTGAGAGAAGCCACTAGTGAAACCTATGGCCCCCGGGTCTCTTTCTTATCATATCAATCTCCATCACTTTATTATTGCTTTACTTTTACTTTGCCTTTTTACTTTTTACTTTGCATCTTTATACCAAAAATACCAAAAAATATTATTTATCACCTCTATCAGATCTCACTTTCTTAAGTGACCGTGAAGGGATTGACAACCCCTAAGCGCGTTGGTTGCGTTGAGCTATTGTTTTTGTGTAGGTACAAGGGACTCGAGCGTAGCCTCCTACTGGATTGATACCTTGGTTCTCAAAAACTGAGGGAAATACTTACGCTACTTTGCTGCATCATCCTCTCCTCTTCGGGGAAATCCTACGCAGTGCTCAAGAGGTAGCACCTGTGTGACAGGCCTCACCTAGTTGGTGGTAGGCGCTTCAGCATCAAGCTAGATGAGACCTTCGAAGTGGATACAGTAAGTCACAACGACAAGTCTTTTTTCATAATTAAGCATGACTTATGCTTCTTTTGCTTCTACTTATAATTTTAATTTTTTATTATTCTACTAGCATATCCCCTGCCATGCAAGAATTTATGTCTTGGATAAGATTGGTTTCAGTCCTATGGAAACAATGGAGGTAAAGAGAGTTCACTTGAGGACCGAGCATGGCTATACTTTTGCCGCAAACTTATACAATGCAGACACCTACACCTATTTTGAATGCAAAAATTGGAGAGCACTATGCAAGGCTTATTCATTTGAGCCTGATATGCTTATCACCTTTGATATTCGTCCGGAGATGATTGCTACCTCTTGAGCATGCGTTGGTTTTCCCCTGAAGAGGAAAGGTTGATGCAGCAAAGTAGCGTAAGTATTTCCGTCAGTTTTTGATAACCAAGGTATCAATCCAGTAGGAGATAACACGCAAGTCACCTAGTACCTGCACAAACAATCAAGAACCTTGCAACCAATGGGATAAAGGGGTTGTCAATCCCTTCACGGCCACTCGCAAAAGTGAGATCTAATAAAGGTAGTAAGATAAATATTTTTGGTATTTTTGTTGTATAGATTGGAAAGTAAAGATTGAAAAATAGAAAACGAGATGCGATGTAAATAAAAGAGATGCAATATAATAAGAAAGAGACCCGGGGCCATAGGTTTCACTAGTGGGTTCTCTCAAGATAGCATATATTACGGTGGGTGAACAAATTACTGCCGAGCAATTGATAAAAAAGCACATAGTTGTGTGAATATCTAGGCAATGATCATGAATATAGGCATCACGTCCGTGTCAAGTAGACCAAAATGATTCTGCATCTACTACTATTACTCCACACATCGACTGCTATCCAGCATGCATCTAGAGTATTAAGTTCATAAGAATAGAGTAACACCTTAAGCAAGATGACATGATGTAGAGGGATAAACTCAAGCAATATGATATAAACCCCATCTTTTTATACTCGATGGCAACAATACTATACGCGCCTTGCTGCCCCTACTGTCACTGGGAAAGGACGCTGCAAGATTGAACCCAACGCTAAGCACTTCTCCCATTGCAAGAAAGATCAATCTAGTAGGCCAAACTAAACCAATAATTCAAAGAGACTTGCAAAGATATCAAATCATGCATATAAGAATTCAGAGAAGAACCAAATATTATTCATAGATAATCTTGATCATAAATCCACAATTCATTGGATCTCGGCAAACACACCGCAAAAGAGTATAACATCGAATAGATCTCCAAGAAAATCGAGGAGAACTTTCTATTGAGAACCAAATAGAGAGAAGAAGCCATCTAGCTAATAACTATGGACCCGAAGGTCTATGGTAAACTACTCAAACATCATCGGAGAGGCTATGGTGTTGATGTATAAGCCCTCCGTGATCGATTCCCCCTCCGGCAGATCGCCGAAAAAGGCCCTAAGATGGGATCTCATGGGTACATATGGTTGCAGCGGTGGAAAAGTGGTTTCGTGGCTCCCCCTGATATTTTTAGGGTATAAGACTATATAGATGCGAAAGAAGTACGTCGGTGGAGCTCCGTGGGGCCCACGAGGGTGGGGGCGCACCCTCCTGCCTCGTGGCCGCCTTGTGGAGTTCCAAACTTCCACTCCAAGTCTCCTGGATTGCATTTGTTTCAAGAAGGATCCTCACGAAGGTTTCATTCTGTTTGGATTCCGTTTGATATTTCTTTTCTGCGAAACACTAAAATAGAAACTAGCACTGGGCCTCCGTTTAATAGGTTAGTCCCAAAAATAATATAAAAGAGCATATTAAAGCCCATTAAACATCCAAAACAGATAATATAATAGCATGGAACAATCAAAATTATAGATATGTTGGACACGTATCAAGCCTCCCCAAGCTTAATTCCTACTCGTCCTCGAGTAGGTAAATGATAAAAACAAAATTTTTGATGTGGAATGCTACCTAACATAATTTTCAATGTAATTCTCTTTATTTTGGCATGAATGTTGAGGTCCATAAGATTCAAAACAAAAGTTTAATATTGATATAAAAACAATAATACTTCAAACATACTAATAAAGAAAGTTATCCCTACAAAATCATATGTTCTGGCTATGCCCTATATTCATAATTTAAAATATTTAAATCATGCACAACCCCGATGACCAGCCAAGCAATTGTTTCATACTTTTGATGTTCTCAAACTTTTTTAATTTCCATGCAATACATGAGCGTGAACCATGGACATAGCACTATAGGTGGAATAGAATGGTGGTTTTAGAGAAGAAAAAAAGGAGAAGATAGTCTCACATCAACTAGGCATATCAACGGGCTATGGAGATGCCCATCAATAGATATCAATGCGAGTGAGTAGGGATTGCCATGCAACGGATGCACGAGAGCTATAAGTGTATGAAAGCTCAACAAAAGAAACTAAGTGGGTGTGCATCAAACTTGCTTGCTCATGAAGACCTAGGGCAATTTGAAGAAGCCCATCATTGGACTATACAAGCCAAGTTCTATAATGAAAAATTCCCACTAGTATATGAAAGTGACAACATAGGAGACTCTCTATCATGAAAATCATGGTGCTACTTTGAAGCACAAGTGTGGTATAGTAGCATTGTCCATTCTCTCTTTTTCTCTAATTTTTTATTTGGGACTTTCTCTTTTTTTATGGCCTCTTTTTTTCGTCCCGAATCTCATCCCGACTTGTGGGGTAATCATAGTCTCCATCATCCTTTCCTCACTGGGACAATGCTCTAATAATGATGATCCTCATAATTGTATTTACTTATAACTCAATACAATGTGCAATGAATCTATGTGAATGCCTTCGGCGGTGTACTGGGATGTGCGATGAATCAAGAGTGACATGTATAAAAATCATGAACGGTGGCTTTGCCACAAATACGATGTCAACTACATGATCATGCAAAGCAATATGACAATGATGGAGCATGTCATAATAAACAGAACGGTGGAAAGTTGCATGGCAATATATCTCGGAATGGCTATGGAAATGCTATAATAGGTAGGGATGGTGGCTGTTTTGAGGAAGGTATATGGTCGGTTTATGATATCGGCGAAAGGCATGCGCTATTAGAGAGGCTAGCAATGGTGGAAGGGTGAGAGTGCGTATAATCCATGGACTCGACATTAGTCATAAAGAACTCACATACTTATTGCAAAAATCTATTAGTTATTGAAATGAAGTAATACACGCATGCTCCTAGGGGGATAGATTGGTAGGAAAAGACCACCACTCATAAGGAAGACAATCAATAAATAAATCATGCTCCGACTTCAACACATAACGGTTCACCATACGTGCATGCTACGGGAATCACAAACTTTAACACAAGTATCTCTCAAATTAACAAATACTCAACTAGCATGACTCTAATATCACCATCTTCATATCTAAAAACAATCATAAGGAATCAAACTTCTCATAGTATTCAATGCACTTTATATGATAGTTTTTATTATAACCATCTTGGATGCTCATCATATTAGGACTAATTTTATAGCCAAAGCAAATTACCACACTGTTCTAAAAGATTCTCAAAATAATATAAGTGAATCATGAGAGATCAATAATTTTTATAAAATAAAACCACCACCGTGCTCTAAAAAGATATAAGAGAAGCACTAGAGCAAAATTATCTAGCTCAAAAGATATAAGTGAAGCACATAGAGTATTCTAATAATTTCTGATTCATGCTTGTCTCTCCCAAAAGGTGTGTACATCAAGGATGATTGTGGTAAACTAAAAATCACAGACTCAAATCATACAAGACGCTCCAAGCAAAACACATATCATGTGGTGAATAAAAATATAGCCTCAAGTAAAGTTACCGATAGATGAAGATGAAAGAGGGGATGCCTTCCGGGGCATCCCCAAGCTTAGGCTTTTGGTTTTCCTTGAATTTTATCTTGGGGTGCCTTGGGCATCCCCAAGCTTAGGCTCTTGCCACTACTTATTCCAAAACCCATCAAATCTTTACCCCAAAACTTGGAAACTTCACAACACAAAACTCAATAGAAAATCTCATGAGCTCCGTTAGTGTAAGAAGCAAACCACCACTTCAAGGTACTGTAATGAACTCATTCTTTATTTTTATTGGTGTTAAACCTACTATATTACAACTTCTCTATGGTTCATACCCCCGATTCTACTCATAGATTCATCAAAATAAGCAAACAACAGACGAAAAACAGAATCTGTCAAAACAGAACACTCTGTAGAAATCTGGATGTTTCGAATACTTTGGTCTCTCCAAAAATTTTGAAAACTTTGGAAGACCAATATAAAAAGTATATTGAGCTACTACAGTTGGAGTTGGTATTTTATCGCTCTCTGGTAAAAGATGATAATTATTTTCGTGAGCACATACTTTCTGTTTTTATCAGCAAGATCAAACAACAATCACCCAAGAAGATCCTAAAGGATTTACTTGGCACAAACACTAACTAAAAAATAAAAACACAAACATAAAAGTAGCTATATGAATTTTTTTATTACTAAACAGGAACAAAAAGTAAAGAACAAAAATAAAATTGGGTTGCCTCACAACAAGCGCTATCGTTCAACGCCCCTAGCCAAGCATAAAGACAAGAATAGATCTAGGTATTGTCATCTTTGGTATGCAATCCATAAGTGGCTCTCATCATAGATTCATAAGGCAATTTAATTTTCTTCCTAGGAAAGTGTTCCATGCCTTTCCTTAATGGAAATTGGAATCTAATATTTCCTACTTTCATGTCAATAATTGCACCAATCATTCTAAGGAAAGGTCTACCAAGAATAATATGACATGTAGGATTGCAATCTATATCAAGAATAATGAAATCTACGGGCACATAATTCCTATTTGCAACAATAAGAACATCGTTAATCCTTCCCATAGGTTTCTTAATGGTGGAATACGCAAGATGCAAATTTAAAGAACAATCATCAAATTCACGGAAACCTAGCACATCGCACAAAGTTTTTGGAATCGTGGAAACACTAGCACCCAAATCACACAAAGCATAGCATTCATAGGAAGCACTAGAGCAAAATTATCTAACTCAAAAGATATAAGTGAAGCACTAGAGCAAAATTATCTAGCTCAAAAGATATAAGTGAAGCACATAGAGTATTCTAATAAATTCTGATTCATGCGTGTCTCTCCCAAAAGGTGTGTACATCAAGGATGATTGTGGTAAACTAAAAAGCAAAGACTCAAATCATACAAGACGCTCCAAGAAAAACACATACCATGTGGTGAATAGAAATATAGCCTCAAGTAAAGTTACCGATAGATGAAGACGAAAGAGGGGATGCCTAATGGGGCATCCCCAAGCTTAGGCTTTTGGTTGTCCTTGAATTTTTCCTTGGGGTGCCTTGGGCATCCCCAAGCTTAGGCTCTTGCCACTCATTATTCCAAAATCCATCAAATCTTTACCCAAAAACTTGAATACTTCACAACACAAAACTCAATAGAAAATCTCATGAGCTCCGTTAGTGTAAGAAACAAACCACCACTTCAAGGTACTATAATGAACTCATTCTTTATTTTTATTGGTGTTAAACCTACTGTATTACAACTTCTCTATGGTTCATACCCCCTATACTACCCATAGATTCATCAAAATAAGCAAACAACACACGAAAAACAGAATCTGTCAAAACAGAACACTCTGTAGAAATCTAGATGTTTCGAATACTTCGGTCACTCCAAAAATTCTGAAAACTTACGATGACCAATATAAAAAGTATATTGATCTACTACAGTTGGAATTGGTATTTTATCGCTCTTTGGTAAAAGACGATAATTATTTTTGTGAGCACATACTTTCTGTTTTTATCAGCAAGATCAAACAACAATCACCCAAGAAGATCCTAAAGGATTTACTTGGCACAAACACTAACTAAAACATAAAAACACAATCATAAAATTATCTAGATGAATTTTTTATTACTAAACAGGAACAAAAAGTAAAGAACAAAAATAAAATTGGGTTGCCTCACAACAAGCGCTATCGTTCAACGCCACTAGCCAGACATAAAGACAAGAATAGATCTAGGTATTGTCATCTTTGGTATGCAATCCATAAGTGGCTCTCACCATAGATTCATAAGGCAATTTAATTTTCTTCCTAGGAAAGTGTTCCATGCCTTTCCTTAATGGAAATAGGAATCTAGTATTTCCTTCTTTCATGTCAATAATTGCACCAATCGTTCTAAGGAAAGGTCTACCAAGAATAATAGGACATGTAGGATTGCAATCTATATCAAGAACAATGAAATCTACGGGCACATAATTCCTATTTGCAACAATAAGAACATCGTTAATCCTTCCCATAGGTTTCTTAACGGTGGAATACGCAAGATGCAAATTTAAAGAACAATCATCAAATTCACGGAAACCTAGCACATCGCACAAAGTTTTTGGAATCGTGGAAACACTAGCACCCAAATCACACAAAGCATAGCATTCATAGGAAGCACTAGAGCAAAATTATCTAACTCAAAAGATATAAGTGAAGCACTAGAGCAAAATTATCTAGCTCAAAAGATATAAGTGAAGCACATAGAGTATTCTAATAAATTCTGATTCATGCGTGTCTCTCCCAAAAGGTGTGTACATCAAGGATGATTGTGGTAAACTAAAAAGCAAAGACTCAAATCATACAAGACGCTCCAAGAAAAACACATACCATGTGGTGAATAAAAATATAGCCTCAAGTAAAGTTACCGATAGATGAAGACGAAAGAGGGGATGCCTAATGGGGCATCCCCAAGCTTAGGCTTTTGGTTGTCCTTGAATTTTTCCTTGGGGTGCCTTGGGCATCCCCAAGCTTAGGCTCTTGCCACTCATTATTCCAAAATCCATCAAATCTTTACCCAAAAACTTGAATACTTCACAACACAAAACTCAATAGAAAATCTCATGAGCTCCGTTAGTGTAAGAAACAAACCACCACTTCAAGGTACTATAATGAACTCATTCTTTATTTTTATTGGTGTTAAACCTACTGTATTACAACTTCTCTATGGTTCATACCCCCTATACTACTCATAGATTCATCAAAATAAGCAAACAACACACGAAAAACAGAATCTGTCAAAACAGAACACTCTGTAGAAATCTAGATGTTTCGAATACTTCGGTCACTCCAAAAATTCTGAAAACTTACGATGACCAATATAAAAAGTATATTGATCTACTACAGTTGGAATTGGTATTTTATCGCTCTTTGGTAAAAGACGATAATTATTTTTGTGAGCACATACTTTCTGTTTTTATCAGCAAGATCAAACAACAATCACCCAAGAAGATCCTAAAGGATTTACTTGGCACAAACACTAACTAAAACATAAAAACACAATCATAAAATTATCTAGATGAATTTTTTATTACTAAACAGGAACAAAAAGTAAAGAACAAAAATAAAATTGGGTTGCCTCACAACAAGCGCTATCGTTCAACGCCACTAGCCAGACATAAAGACAAGAATAGATCTAGGTATTGTCATCTTTGGTATGCAATCCATAAGTGGCTCTCACCATAGATTCATAAGGCAATTTAATTTTCTTCCTAGGAAAGTGTTCCATGCCTTTCCTTAATGGAAATAGGAATCTAATATTTCCTTCTTTCATGTCAATAATTGCACCAATCGTTCTAAGGAAAGGTCTACCAAGAATAATAGGACATGTAGGATTGCAATCTATATCAAGAACAATGAAATCTACGGGCACATAATTCCTATTTGCAACAATAAGAACATCGTTAATCCTTCCCATAGGTTTCTTAATGGTGGAACACGCAAGATGCAAATTTAAAGAACAATCATCAAATTCACGGAAACCTAGCACATCGCACAAAGTTTTTGGAATCGTGGAAACACTAGCACCCAAATCACATAAAGCATAGCATTCATAATCTTTAATCTTAATTTTAATAGTAGGTTCCCACTCATCATAAAGGTTTTTAGGGATATAAAATTCTAGATCAAGCTTTTCTTCATAATATTGCATTAAAGCATCAACGATATGTTTAGTAAAGGCTTTGTTTTGATTATAAGCATGAGGAGAATTTAATATGGATTACAACAAGGAAAAACAATCTATCAAAGAGAAATTATCATAATTAAATTCAAAATAGTGGGTTCTTTGCTATGTAAAGTTTTGACCTCTTCAATCCCACTTTTAGTAATTTTTGCATCAAGATCTAAAAACTCCGAATCATTGGGACGCCTTTTAACTAAAATTGACTCATCTCCAGTCGCATCTTTATCAAGATTCATATTGGAAAACAAAGATTTAATAGGAGTCACATAAATCACTTTTAGATCTAAATCATTATTATCATGAGAACTAGAAGAACACGCTTTCATAAAGGAATCTTTTTTAGCACGCATCCTAGCGGTTCTTTCTTTGCACTCATCAATGGAAATTATCATGGCTTCGAGAGACTCATTGATGGCATGCTTAGGTGGAATAGATCTAAATTCCAAAGAATCAACCTCAAGAGAAATTCTATCCACATTCCTAGCCAACTCATCAATCTTAAGCAATTTTTCTTCAAGCAAAGCATTGAAATTCTTTTGAGAATTCATAAATACTTTAACACTAGTCTAAAAATCAGAGAGCATCTTATTAAAATTTACATAAGAGTTGTTGTAGGAATTACCATAATTATTACAGGAATTACTAGGAAACGGCCTAGAATTAAAGTTTCCTCTATACACATTGTTACCAAAATTGTTCCTACCAACAAATTTCACATCCATAGATTCATTATTATTCTCAATCAAAGTGGCCAAAGGGAATTCATTAGGATCGGAAGAAACACTCTTATTAGCAAACAATTTCATAAGTTCATACATCTTTCCACTCAAAACATTAATCTCTTCAATCGCATGAACCTTTTTACTAGTGGATCTTTCGGTGTGCCATTGAGACTAATTAATCATAATATTATCTAGGAGATTAGTAGCTTCTCCTAAAGTGATTTCCATAAAATTTTCTCCCGCGGCCGAATCTAAAAGATTTCTAGAAGCAAACTTCAATCTGGCATAAAAGTTTTGTATAATCATCCACAAATTCAAACCATGAGTAGGGCAATTACGTATCATTAATTTCATCTTCTCTGAAGCTTGTGCAACATGCTCATGATCAATTTTCTTAAAATTCATAATATCTTTTCTAAGAGAGATGATCTTAGCGGGAGGAAAATACTTAGATATAAAGCATCTTTGCACTTATTCCATGAATCAATACAATTTTTAGGCAAAGAAGAGAACCAAGTTTTAGCACGATCTCTAAGCGAAAATAGAAATAGCTTCATTTTAACAATATCATTATCCACATATTTCTTCTTTTGCATATCACACAAATCAACAAAGTTGTTTAGATGGATAGCGACATCTTCACTAGGAAGGCCAGAAAATTGATCTTTCATAACAAGATTCAATAAAGCGGTATTAATTTCACAAGATTCAACATCGGTAGTAGGAGCAATAGGAGTGCTAATAAAATCATTGTTTGTGTTATTAGAAAAGTCACATAATTTAGTATTATCTTGAGCCATCATGACAAACAATCAATCCAACACACAAGAACACAAGAGGCAGGCGAAAAGAGGCGAACGGAAAAGAGGCGAAGAAAAGGCAAAGGTTTTCAAAAATCATTTTAGAAGTGGGGGAGAGGAAAACGAGGGGCGAATGGCAAATAATGTAATGCGAGGGAGAAGAGTTTATAATGGGTACTTGGTATATCTTGGCTTGAGCATATATCTCCCCAGAAATGGTGCCATAAATCCTTCTTGCTACCTTTGAGCATGCGTTGGTTTTCCCTTGAAGAGGAAGGGGTGATGCAGCAAAGTAGTGTAAGTATTTCCCTTAGTTTTTGAGAACCAAGGTATCAATCCAGTAGGAGATAACACATAAGTCACCTAGTACCTACACAAACCATCAAGAACCTTTCAACCAACGCGATAAAGGGGTTGTCAATCCCTTCATGGCCACTCGCAAAAGTGTGATCTAATAAAGATAGTAAGATAAATATTTTTGGTATTTTTGTTGTATAGATTGGAAAGTAAAGATTGAAAAATAGTAAACGAGATGCGATGTAAATAAAAGAGATGCAATATAATAAGAAAGAGATCCGGGGGCCATAGGTTTCACTAGTGACTTCTCTAAAGATAGTATAAATTATGGTGGGTGAACAAATTACTGCTGAGCAATTGATAGAAAAGCGCAAAGTGATATGTCTCCAACGTATCTATAATTTTTGATTGCTCCATGCTATATTATCTTCTGTTTTGGACATTATTGGGCTTTATTATCCACTTATATATTATTTTTGGGACTAACCTACTAACCGGAGGCCCAGCCCAGAATTGCTGTTTTTTTTGCCTATTTTAGGGTTTCGAAGAAAAGGAATATCCAACAGAGTCCAAACGGAATGAAACCTTCGGGAACGTGATTTTTGGAACGAACAAGATCCAGGAGACTTGGACCCTATGTCAAGCAACCAATAGGGAGGCCACGAGGTAGGGGGCACGCCTACCCCCCCCCCCCAGGCGCGCCCTCCACCCTCGTGGGCCCCCTGTTTCTCCACTGACGTACTTCTTCCTCCTATATATACCTACGTACCCCCAAACGATCAGAAGAGGAGCAAAAACCCTAATTCCACCACCGTAACTTCCTGTATCCACGAGATCCCATCTTGGGGCCTGTTCTGGAGCTCCGCCGGAGGGGGCATCGATCACGGAGGGCTTCTACATCAACACCATAGCCTCTCCGATGAAGTGTGAGTAGTTTATTTAAGACCTTCGGGGCCATATTTATTAGCTAGATGGCTTCTTCTCTCTTTTTGGATCTCAATACTGTCGGCGTTCTGGGAACGGGGGTCCCCAGACTTGCCTGCCTGCGGCGTGGCTCAGGCAGGAGCCCACCGCGGCCCATCTTCATCAGCCCAAGCTCAAGACCCTCGCGAGGGGCCAAGCCTCGTGGGGCGGACGACAGGAAGCTTCCTCAGAGGCAGCCTCATCAGGCAGGCTCGCGAGGAGGCGGAGAGATCAATGCTGGGGTACCTCGCGAGGATCCCATGACGCAAGCCATGACAATCGAGACCAGGCGGGCGCCGGCCTATGCAGTGTCCTTGTTTCCCCTTTGGTGCAAAGGGAGCAAGCACAGGCCAAGGTGTCAGGCAAAGGTTGCCATTCCGGTGCAACAAGACCAAGACCAGTCGGACGTCCAGACGGAGGTCACCGTGGAGCCCAAGACGGCGTCATCACCAGTGCTTTTGGTAGCTGAAGACCACCTTTGGTCAGGATAACTTGTACCAGATGTTCCCCTTCAAAATGGCCAATTGTTGGCGCCCTTCCCGCTCAATTATTCGGGGAGAGGCCCAGGGCCTCTATAAATAGAGCTAGCCTCCACAAAGGAAGGCGGAGAAGAGAGAGAGACCCGGAAGAACTCTAGCAGAGAAAGAGAGAGAGGCGATGGGACGCACCCTAGCAGTTCATGGCACCAGCTCAAGAACACCTCTTGCGAGGCTGTTCTCCCCTTGTACTGTTCATCATCAGCCCAAGAGGCAATCCACCACACCACACACTAGAGTAGGGTATTACACCACAACGGCGGTCCGAACCAATATAAACCTCGTGGCTCTTGTGTTGTTCATCATTTTCATCTTAGTTCGCATGAGAGGATCGGACGCAGATCGGTAGGGGAAAGATCTCCGTGCGCACCCGAGTGTTCGAACCTCAAGGGTCTACCGGAACCCGAAATCCGACATTTGGCGCGCCAGGTAGGGTTGCGCCGGAATCTTTCTTCCGCTGTCCGTGTGTGATCTTCCGTCATGTCCATGGCTGACGCTCGCCGGGCTCGCGCCGAGCGCCGGGCTGCTCGCGCCACTCGTGTCGCCCAGATGGTGCCCGTCGGCGGCCCCCCACATCGTTCCCTGTCACCCGCCGCCAACGGCGCAACCGGCCCGGCGAGGAATGAGCAGCAGGCCTCGTCCCAGCATCCTTCGGTGCGGCGAGATGGTTGCACTGCCACCCCGTCGCTGACTTCAGCTGGCTCGTCGTCCCACGCCCGTCACGCACCCATTGATGCGCATGCCTCATTGCTCTTGGTGCGGGAGCTCCTACACTATCGCCCCGTCGACGACCTCTACGAGGACTGGCTCGCCCGCATCACCGAGCTTGTCAGTGCCACAGGGGGCTCCCCCTTGCGGTCCCTCTCTGCTTCGCCCTCCATCCTGTGTAGGGGGCGAGGATTAGGAGGCGCCTCCACCGCCTCCTCCCCAAGAAGGTGCCTTGGCTCCAAGGCGCGCAGCCCCAGGGCGGGACCCTCCACGTCCAGCGCCTGCGTAGCAAGAAGGGAGCTGCCAAGAGATCCCACGTCCCCGAGAAGGTGCTCGCGCGCTCCCAGCGCCGGCGCACCTCCACGACAAGACCCCGCGCTGCTCCCAGTGGTGGCGCGTGGTGACCCGCGAGAACAAGTCCAGCACCAGCAAAGGGCGCCGGTGACCACGGCGGGCTGCCTCGCCTTCACCCCCGAGCTGCACGGTGTCACATGGCCAGGCAAGTTCAAGCCCGACCTCCCTCCCCGCTACGATGGCACAACAGACCCCGCGGAGTTCTTGCAGCTCTACGAGCTGGGCATCGTAGCTACCAACGGAGATGAAAAGGTCATGGCGAATTGGTTCCCCATGGCGCTCAAGGACGGCGCCCGCACCTGGCTCCTGAACCTGGCTCCCGGCACGATCTCCTCCTGGAGCGAGATGCGCACCCGCTTCATCTCTAACTTCCAGGGCACTCGCGACCGGCCCCCGGCCGTGAGCGACCTACGCCGCATCAAGCAACAGCTAGGAGAAACCCTGCAGACGTACATTGAGCGCTTCAACTACGCTCGCCTCAAGATCCCCAAGGTAACTGAAGAAGCTATCATCTCAGCCTTCTCCGACGGCGTGCGCGACGTCAAGATGAAGGAAGAGCTAGCAATCCATGAAGACCTGTGCACATCCCTGGAGCTGTTCAACTTGGCGACCAAGTGCACCAGGGCTGAGGAAGGGCGTCTCTCCCTCCTCGAGCTCCCGGCTGCTGACCCGGAAGAAAAGAAGCTCAAGGCCAAAGACGTGAAGTGCAAGGGGGCTGCCGTGCTAGCAGCAGAACCGGACACCAAGTGAGGCAGGGATCAGCCTGAGTCATCCAAGGGCGGACAGTACTGTGTGTACCACGAACTCCACACCCACAACAACAATGAATGTCAAGAACTCAGAGCCGTGCGAGATGGGCGAATCGGCCGACGCCCAGAGCGCAATGACAGGGGCTATGGCCGAGGAGGAGGAAGAGGTGGCAGACGATGGGAATACCGTGGCCTTCGCCAGGGATGGCGTGACCGCCCTCGCGGGGACCACTGGCAGGATCAGCCTCGCGAGGGAGGCTGGAGGGACCAGCCTCGTGAGGGCCACCCGCACGACAACGCAGGCCTCCCTCCTCTGCCGCCTCCACTAAGGAGGAACGAAGGCCAACACCAAGACGATGGGGTTGGGGGCTTCCAAGAGCCGCGTGCAATTGCTTGCATCTTGGGCGGCGCCTAGGCCCCAGCCTCACAGCGCATCTTCAAGCAGTTTGCTCGCGAGATGAATGCATTCCTTCCCAAGCTTGAGGCCACGCGCCCTCTCAGGTGGTCTTCGTGCGCGATCACATTCAGTTCCGCAGGCCAGCTCAAGTGTGCGGCAACGGCCGGAGTCCTCCCCAGTCATCAGCAACGTGCAGGTCACCAGGACCCTCATCGATGGCGGGGCAGGACTCAACGTCCTGTCCATCGAGACGTACGACAATCTCCAAGTGTCGTACGACCAGCTTCAGCCGACCAAGCCTTTCTTAGGAGTCACCGATGGTTCCACTGTTCCAATTGGGCAGGTTCGCCTTCCGGTCACCTTCGGGCAACGCAAACAACTACCGCACTGAGCTCATCGACTTCGACGTCGCTCACATCCGCCTGCCAACGTAGAATGATCAATGCACTCCTCGCTCCCCCCTTCCCTACTTGTTGCTCGCGCGTCAAGGGGGACTCCTGAGCATCACGACTCAGGAGCCTAACTTGCCACGTAGCCCCTCACTCCTTAGTCCCGTCCTTGGTTTTCGGTCGGGGCTAACGCTGGGTGAGGTACGCGCGGGGCCGGGCCCTGCCGACGTAGAGCGTAAGCAAGTAGGAGAGGAAAATGCAAATTCCAGGAAATTCAAAGCAAATATTACAAGCCATAAGATTGTTCCACAACGCCAAACACAAGTTTTAACGCCTCCGCGAGGCATGGTGCATATGCAGGAATAAAACTGGATGGAAGTCACGAAGGGATCACTCCCCAGAAACGCCGTCACCGGTGGTGGAGTCACGCTGGATGGCTTCGCCTCTCGAGGTCGCAAGGCCAGCGGCACCGCGCCCGGGAAGGACGCTAGGGGAGTGGAACTTCCGCAGCAAAACCTCGGCTCGGCCCCTCACGGCCTCAGCGGCGGCAGCGGCACGGTCGCCGCTCAGGGGCTCCAGCAGGCTGTCGAAGTCGACGTTGGGGTCGTGCAGGTAGACATGGCTGAGGACATGCGTCAGCGCCGCAAAAGACAGGGCACGCACCTCGGCCTTGACCGTGGGGACAAGGCCGTCTGCGACGTCCTCAAGCGCATCAACCAGGAAGGGGAGCAGCTGGGTGGGGCCGTCCTCCGCACCAACCAACGGCTCCTCCAGGCCGCTCTCATACAGCGTCTTCAGTATGCCAGGAGCCCTCTTCTCCAGCTCCGTGAAGGCCACCCGGTCCTCTGTCAGGACCTTTGCCTTGGCGTCTAGCTCGGTCCTCTCCGCCTTCAGCTACCGCTCCAGCGTCTCCAGTCGGCTGTGCTGGTCATCAATCTTGGCGTTCCGGTCCTTGGCGGTGCCCTCCCTGGCCTTCATCTCCTTCTCCTTCTCCTGGCGGCTGTGCACCTCCTTGGCGAGCTCGTCGCGCAGGCCTTGCAGCTCGGCCTCAAGCGTCTTGCAGCGGCTCTGGGCAGTTGCAGCGTCGCCCAGGGCAGTGTCGTGAGCAGCCTTGGCTTGGTTGGCGGTCTGCTTCTCCTCGTCATAGGATGACACAACCTGTCTCAACACCGCTCGGACGGAGGCAGCAGAACTAGCCCAGCTAGAGGCCAACTCCAGGCGCCCGGCCACCAGACGAGGGTCCGCGCTCAGGAGATCCTCCCACAATTGGCTCAGCTCATTGGCAACCTGGTCCAGGACAGCGGCGGAGGGAGCAGAAGAGACAAGAACCTGTGGAGCAGGCGGAGAAGATGGCAGCGTGACCACGGCTTGGCAGGAAGGGACCTCCTGAGCCTTGGCTGCCACAGCCGCAGCGTCAAGCGCAGTCGACTCCATGTCCAGCGGGGCCACGGGGGCTGACCCCTCGCCGGGGTGCCCCAGTTGGCCTCGCGAGGGCGGTTGGGTCGGAGAGGCGCGGGCCTCGCCGTCCTCTCCCCCAACAGCCGAAGGCGTCGCCCCGGTAGACAGATTCGCCCCAAGCAGGGCCGCAGAAGCCTCCTTCAACCTCTTGGCCGCAGGTGCCGGCCTGGTAAAAGAGCGCAAACGTCAAGCCTCAGCGACAGAAACCAAGCAGAGCATGAATCGAGCACTTACTGGACATCGTCCATGGACTCAAGCAACCTCCGGCCAAACTTGAAGCCCGAGAGCCTGCAGCGGGGGTCAGCCTTGGGGGCCCGGAGGCAGAAGGCGTGTCAGGAGGGATGTAGCTGGCCTTGGACCCCCCAGGGACCAGAGCAGACCCTGGGGGAACCAAGTTCGACCTGCCCTTCCTTGTGATCGAGGAAGAGCCCCCCTCCTCACCTGGCGCTGGCCTCGTCGTCGTCCGGCATGGAGCGGAGGGCCTGGGACCTGCGCCGAGGGAAGGACTCCCTCCAATCCTCGCTAGTCTCCTCCGAGTCGGGCGCTTTCTCCTCCGCCTCTCCTTCCTCCTCTCCCCCGCTGGAGCTGCCGGAGGACAAGTTCACCGTCACCAAGACCATCAGATCTTTGGGAGCTGCCGTGGGCACCAGCCCCTCACCGTTGAAGGTGGGCATGGCATTCACCACCTGCTCCCAGTCGTCACGAAGGAACAGGGGGACGGGGGCGCCCACCGGGCTCGCCACGTCTCCCCCAACCAAGGAATGGAGGGCCGCAGCCAGATCCTCGTCGGTCAGGGCCTCAGAGCTCAGGCGCAGGGCGGCGTCTGCTCCTCCAAGCCTCCACAGTGGGAGCAGGTGCTCCTGGAGCGGAGCCACCCGATGCTCCAAGAACTCCCTCAGGAGCGTGGCCCCGGTCAGCTTCGCTGCCTCCGAGTTGCTTGGACTCAGGTCCGCGTTCATCCTCCTCAACACGGCCTTCGCGCGAGGGTCGACGAGCTCCACGCGGGACCATGCGTCAACGGACTTAGGTTGCCCCGTGGGCAATACCAGACGAGGGTGGAGGCGCCCGACATCCATCATGACCCACTTGCTCCGGTAGCCTTCAATCCTTTTCCCAGGCTTCGAGATGGGGTTGGAGCTGGAATATGCAATGAATCTTCTTTGAATTCTTTTATGTATGATTGGTTATCTTTGCAAGTCTCTTCAAATTATCAGTTTGGTTTGGCCTACTAGATTGATCTTTCTTGCAATGGGAGAAGTGCTTAGGTTTGGGTTCAATCGTGCGGTGTCCTTTCCCAGTGACAGTAGGGGCAGCAAGGCACATATTGTATTGTTGCCATTGAGGATAACAAGATGTTTTTTTTATCATATTGCATGAATTTATCCCTCTACATCATGTCATCTTGCTTAAGGCGTTACTCGGTTCTTATGAACTTAATACTCTAGATGCATGCTGGATAGCGGTCGATGTGTGGAGTAATAGTAGTAGATGCAGGCAGGAGTCGGTCTACTTGTCTCGGACGTGATGCCTATATAAATGATCATACCTAGATATTCTCATAACTATGCTCAATTCTGTCAATTGCTCAATAGTAATTTGTTCACCCACCGTAAAATACTTATGCTCTTGAGAGAAGCCACTAGTGAAACCTATGGCCCCCGGGTCTATCTTCATCATATTAATCTTCCAATACTTAGTTACTTGCTTTGCTTTTATTTTACTTTGCATATTTATCATAAATACCAAAAATATTATCTTATCATATCTATCATATCTCACTCTCATAAGTGACCGTGTAGGGATTGACAACCCCTTATCGTGTTGGTTGCGAGGATTTATTTGTTTTGTGCAGGTGCGAGGGACTCGCGCGTAGCCTCCTACTGGATTGATACCTTGGTTCTCAAAAACTAAGGGAAATACTTACGCTACTTTGCTACATCACCCTTTCCTCTTCAAGGGAAAACCAACGTAGTGCTCAAGAGGTAGCAAGAAGGATGTCTGGCGCCGTTGCCGGGGAGGTCTACGCAAAAGTCAACATACCAAGTACCCATAACAAACCCTTATCTCCCGCATTACATTATTTGCCATTTGCCTCTCGTTTTCCTCTCCCCCACTTCACACTTGCCATTTTATTCTCCCTCTCTCTCTATCCTTCCTCTCTTTCTCTATTTGCCTCTTTTTGCCTGTTTCCTCGTTTGCTTGTGCGTTGGATTGCTTGCTTGTCACGATGGCTCAAGATAACAATAAATTGTGTACTTTACCAATACCAACAACAATGATTTTATTAGCACTCTGATTGCTCCTCTTACCGATGCTGAATCTTGTGAAATTAATGCTGCCTTGCTGAATCTTGTCATGAAAGATCCGTTTTCTGGCCTTCCTAGTGAAGATGTCGCTACCCATCTGCATAGCTTCGTTGATTTGTGTGACATGAAAAAGAAGAAAGATGTTGACAATGATATTGTTAAATTGAAGCTATTTCCTTTTTTGCTTAGAGATCATGCTAAATCTTGGATTTCGTCTTTGCCTAAAAATAGTATTGATTCTTGGAATAAGTGCAAAGATGCTTTTATTTCTAAGTATTTTCCTCTCGCTAAGATCATCTCTCTTAGAAATGATATTATGAATTTTAAGACACTTGATCATGAACATGTTGCACAATCTTGGGAGAGGATGAAATTAATGATACATAATTGCCCAACACATGGTTTGAATTTGTGGATGATTATACAAAAATTTTATGTCGGACTGAATTTTGCTTCTAGAAATTTTTTAGATTCGGCCATGGGAGGCACTTTTATGGAAATCAGTTTAGGAGAAGCTACTAAACTCCTAGATAATATTATGGTTAATTATTCTCAATGGCACACTGAAAGATCTACTAATAAGAAAGTGCATGCGATAGAAGAAATTAATGTTTTGAGTGGAAAGATGGATGAACTTATGAAATTATTTTCTAATAAAAGTGCTTCTTCTGATCCTAATTATATGCCTTTGTCTACTTTGATTGAGAATAATAATGAATCTATGGATGTGAATTTTTTTGGTAGGAATAATTTTGGTAACAATGCGTATAGAGGAATCTTTAATCCTAGGCCTTATCCTAGCAATTCCTCTAATAATTATGGTAATTACTACAACAATTCTTATGGAAATTATAATAAGATGCCCTCTGATTTTGAATCTAATATTAAAGAATTTATTACTTTGCAAAAGAATTTCAATGCTTTGATTGAAGAAAAATTTCTAAAGATTGATGAGTTGGCTAGGAACGTTGATAGAATTTCTCTTGATGTTGATTCTTTGAAACTTAGATCTATTCCACCAAAGCATGATATCAATCAGTCTCTCAAAGCCATGAGAATTTCCATTGATGAGTGCAAAGAAAGAACCGCTAGGATGCGTGCTAAGAAAGATTCCTTTATAAGAGCGTGTTCTTCTAGTTTCCATGATAATAAAGATGAAGATCTAAAAGTTATCGATGTGTCCCCTCTTAAATGTTTGTTTTGCAATATGAATCTTGATAATGATGGGACTAAATATGATCCACCTTTACCTAGAAGGCGTTCCAAAAATTCGGAGTTTTTAGATCTTGATGCTAAATTTGATAAAAGTGGGATTGAAGAGATCAAAACTCTAGATGTTAATGAAACTACTATTTTGGATTTCAAGGAATTTAATTATGATAGTTGCTCTTTGATAGATTGTATTTCCTTGTTGCAATCCATTCTAAATTCTCCTCATGCTGATAGTCAAAACAAAGCTTTTACCAAACATATCGTTGATGCTTTTTGAAGCAATCTTATGAAGAAAAACTTGAGTTCGAAGTTTCTATCCCTAGAAAACTTTATGATGAGTGGGAACCAACTATTAAAATTAAAATTAAAGATCATGAATGCTATGCTTTGTGTGATTTGGGTGCTAGTGTCTCCACGATTCCAAAGACTGTGTGTGATATGTTAGGTTTCCGTGATTTTGATGATTGCTCTTTAAACTTGCACCTTGCGGATTCCACTATTAAGAAATCTATGGGAAGAATTAATGATGTTCTTATTGTTGCAAATAGGAATTATGTGCCCGTAGGTTTTATTGTTCTTGACATAGATTGCAATCCTTCATGCCCTATTATTCTTGGTAGACCTTTTGTCGGTGTCAAAACCGGCGGATCTCGGGTAGGGGGTCCCGAACTGTGCGTCTAGGCCGGATGGTAACAGGAGGCAAGGAACACGATGTTTTACCCAGGTTTGGGCCCTCTTGATGGAGGTAAAACCCTACATCCTGCTTGATTAATATTGATGATATGGGTAGTACAAGAGTAGATCTACCATGAGATCAAGGAGGCTAAACCCTAGAAGCTAGCCTATGGTATGATTGTTGTATGATGAAGTTGTCCTACGGACTAAAACCCTCCGGTTTATATAGACACCGGAGAGAGTTAGGGTTACACAAAGTCGGTTACAATGGTAGGAGATCTTGAATATCCGCATCGCCAAGCTTGCCTTCCACGCCAAGGAAAGTCCCATCTGGACACGGGACGAAGTCTTCAATCTTGTATCTTCATAGTCCTGGAGTTCGGCTGAAGGTATAGTCCGACTACCCGAACACCCCCTAATCCAGGACTCCCTCAGTAGCCCCTGAACCAGGCTTCAATGACGATGAGTCCGGCGCGTAGATTGTCTTCGGCATTGCAAGGCGGGTTCCTCCTCCAAATTCTTCATAAAAGTTTGTAAACACCAAGAGTAGTGTCCGGCTCTGCAAAATAAGTTTCCACATATTGCCACAGAAAGAATAATTTTAACACAAATCTAATCTGCTGACGTATTCCGCAGCGTGACATCACACTACGGCCAAGCCTTTATTCGAATCGTTATCACTTTTCCACCTCAGCGTGTTTGGCGAGGAAGTTTCCTTGGCACGTCTTGTCAAAGCAGAGATCGTGTCCCCCATTTACGGGATTCTCATCAATATGGACATGGGTAACCCAACCGCGCCATTTATCACGGCGCTTGGGAGGCAAGCGAGTTTTACTAGGCTGGTGGGGACGCATAGTCGCATCCACTCATATAAGGGGATAAGGATCCACCTTTTTACCTACGCCTTCTTCCTCCTTTGCCTATCCATCTTCTGCGCACCCGAGCTCCAGCGCCCAAGCCCGCACTTCCTACCTCAACCTTCTCCAACAATGTCCGGAGCGGGAGGCAAGTGGATGGTCTCCTTCGTCACGGAGGGCCATGTCAAAAGGCTAAGGAAGGCTGGATACCTGTCCAAACACATCGCGCACTGGCTTCCTGAGGAGGGGCAGCTTCTCCCCACCCCAAGGCCCCATAAGAGGGTAGTATTTCTTCCCCACTTCCTCCACGGACTGGGTTTTCCTCTCCACCCATTTGTCCGCGGGCTCATGTTCTACTATGGCCTAGATTTCCATGATCTGGCCCCGAACTTCATCCTCAATATCTCGGTGTTTATTGTCGTGTGCGAGGCTTTCCTCTACATCCGCCCCCATTTCGGCCTCTGGCTCAAGACCTTTAACATCAAGCCAAAGGTGGTGCACGGCAACCAGGCGGAGTGCGGAGGTGCCATGGCGGGCAAAATAGCCAACGTCCTATGGCTCGAGGGCTCCTTTGTGGAGACCTTGAAGGGGTGGCAGTTAGGGTGGTTTTACATCACCGAGCCACGTGATCCGAAGTGGATCGCAGCCCCTGAATTCCAATCCAGGCCCCCTACGCGGCTCACGTCCTGGAAGGAGACGGGCTTGTCGTGGGGCGACGAAGAAGAGGTGACCGGACTGCAAAAATGCATCCAGTCCCTAGCGAACAAGCAGCTCAAGCTTGTCAACATAGTCCAGCTCATGCTCGTCCGCTGGATCCTTCTGTGTCAAGAACGGGACTTCAATTTGGGGGAGTTCAACCTGGCGCAGCACCGAACTCTGAGCAGGCTCTTTGACACGACGTACGAAGATGTCTGGAAGGGGCTAACCAAAGGCGCCGAGGCTCCCACATCCGCCTTCGAAGACCGCGGATTCAGCTCACAGCGTCCTGCTGGCGAGGTAAAATATTTTCATCTTTTACAGGATGTTAAGTTTATTCATAGCTTGACTCTATGCAGGATCTAAACTCCCTCACCTTTGACAGGATTGGCAGGCGATGTCCGGACTGATTAACTGTCCGGCTCCCTTGCCCGAAGACCTAGCCCCTGCTCTCCTAGTGAAGCTACTGGTTCTGGCACCTTATGTGGTGCCGGAGAAGAAGGCTAAGAAGAAGAAGGCCACGGGGACTCGAAAGAGTTCCCGGCATATGGTGGTGTCGGACTCGTCGTCCGATGAGTCCGAGACGCACTCCTCCCGTGAAAACGAGGAGGAGGAAGAAGAAACCTCTCCCCCTCCAGCGGGGGGAGGAAAGAAGAGGAAGGCCACCCTAGTAGGGGAGGCCGAGGGGTCCAAGAAGAGGAAAACCCCTCCGCTGGACTACGCCCCCGACGCCGATGAGGACGAAGAGGAGTGGCCGGATAGGGCCAAGCGTCCGGCGAAATCGTAAGTGTTCGGATACCAGAGTAACTCATGATATTCCTTTTGTTGCGCAGCTTTCCCTAATGTCGAATATAATCATGCAGCCCGCCCAAGGACGGGCTCGACGAGGCATCGAGCGGCTCCCTAGATTCATCGGACGGGAATTCAGTTCCGGCCGCTGCCTCCCCCTGTGCTACGGATGACGCCGAAGTGGCGTCACGACAAGCTCCGGGGCAAGAGGAGGTGGTCCAGGAGGAGCCGCGAGGCGACCTCCCGGACTCTAGGAGTAAAGGGGACAAGACCCCCCCAGGGCTCCAAGTCCGGCTTTCAGCCAGACACCGCGCTGGAATCATCAACGGTTCCGGACCGCGGCAGGCGAACTCCTGCCAAGAGAAGCAAGCCTATTGAGCCGGCGTCCTCCATCCAACCGGAGGCGCCGGACAATCTGCCGGAGGTGCTTAAGGGCGCCTCCATCAAAGAGGAGCACCGTACCATCATGAGTACGGTGGTCCAGAAGGTTCGGTCCACTAAAAGCAGACTTACTGAAGCTTGTGCTAGCCTTCTAACAGGCTTCGAGGTAAGTAGAAATATGTAAAAATATTACCGCATAGACAGTAGCCCCTGATGCTCTGTTTGGAGTTCAGAAAGAAAAGCCGAATAGAGGATCTATTAAATATCGCAGGAGTCTAACTAACAAGGAGTCAATATACGTATGCAGGCTTCACTGCTGGCCACTGCCGCACTGACTGCGGAGGTGGGTGCCCTGAAGCAGGGCCTCGAGCGGACTGAGAAAGAGCTCGACCTTGCCAAACGGCAGCTCGAGGAGAAAGAAGGTAAGAGATACCTTATAGAAAAAATGCCTATAAGAAGACGCAATTGCAAAAAATGACAGGAGTATACTGCTTATTCTAGAGGCCACAACTGAGGTGGCGACCCTCAAGCAGGCGATCTCCGAGGCCAAGAAGAGAGCGTAGACGGAGCACACCGAGTGGGAGAAATTTGAGGCGCAGGTCGGCGAGGTGCAGCAAGAGCTTCAGGCTCTCATAAAAAACATGAGAGTTTGGAGCTCGACTCGAAGACGCGAGCGTCCGAGCTTGCTGCAGCCCTTAAAACTGCCAAATCTGCCAAGGCCGAAGCCCAGAAGGCCCTCCAGGAATTGGATGCGGTGAAAAAGATAGCAGCGGGTACGGCATTCTCTATGCAAAGCAGACATATAAAAGTAAACTACTTGTTACTTACCCGAATCCGGAGCTCTCCAGGGGCATTCGCAGATCTTCCCCGCAGCGTATCCGATGCCGCCGCTTTCTACCGAGCCGAGGAAGGCAGTTCGATGGAGAAGGTGTTCTGGTCTCAGTACGCTGAGGCCGGACACCCTGTGCCCTTGAGCGACCAGCTGAAGCAGCTGGTCGAGCTCCACAAGGTGGCCGAGCAGGCCCTGAAGGGCTTCATAGTTCGGCTGTGGCCTGGAGAGGCCCTGCCTGGGAGCTACTTCGGACTGGTGCGGCGGCTGGTGGAGGCTTGTCCAAGGCTCGAGGTCATCAAGCGCTCCGTCTGCATCGAAGGTGCCCATAGGGCCCTTGCCCGTGCAAAGGTGCACTGGGGTAAGCTGGACGGTGAGAGGCTTGTGAGGGACGGGCCACCGCCGGGGAAGGAGCATCGCAAGCCCGAGAACTATTACAAGGATGTTCTGGCCGGTGCCCGCCTTATGGCGGATGAATGCACCAAGGATGTAATTTTTGAATGAACTCGCTCGTGTTATCCTGTGTCCTGGAAACTAGTTCATATGCGCTAAGCAATGCTTGAATTGAAAATATTACTTTTTGTGTGGCTGTTTATCAAAAAATTGAGAGATGGCCAGTCGTCGGCTTCTGCCCCCATGCCACTAGTTCTGGGGTGTTCGGGATAAACCTGAGTGCTCTTTTTCCCATGATTGTGTCCGTCGAGGGAGGCGCTCAGCACAACGAACAAGGCAATCGGACTATAATGCTTGAACACTCTCACTTAGCCATAGAACTCTATAATTTTAAATAATGCTTGAACACTCTCACTTAGCCATAGAACTCTATAATTTTAAATTTCGGCGAAGCCCCTAGTATTCGGAAGACCGAGTTCGGGGTGCTATCCACGCCTTGGCCGAACAAAGCCGGTTCCTCGCTCAAAGCGGCATAAGTCTTTAAGGACTCGAAAAACCTCTCGAACAGCGACCGGTCTCTCACCTCATCATGACAGTCAGTTTTAGCTTTCTCTACTGAGGTGCTCAGCCCAGTTCTCCTAGTGCTACCTTAGCCGATATAGCGGAACGTAAGGCACAAAAACATAGGAGCCGGGCAAACCCAACTATTGACGCAAATCATGATTTGGAGCCGATGCATATAGTGCTATAAGTTCGGGGTGCCACACTTGTAAAAGTATACGGACTTCTCACGCCATATTGATGGGTACTGAAGCCCGTGGCGTATTTTTGCTGTACCATAGTGTACGGATGCAACATGTTACTGATAAACATATATATAAAAAGAGGATAATGCAAAAATAGACAAAAAGCTATGCATTGTTTATAGAAAGGCTGCTATGAAAGCGGAACGGTACAAATAGTGCGATAAGCAAAGAAATTGGACTATTTAACATGTCCTGGCCAGGGGCAGGCCGCGGAATTGTATTAAAAAACAGGTATATTGCTCGCAATAGAGACCACCTGGGAGTTCCATAATGCGGCGTGGCTTGTCTGCTTTCCTGGATCTTGCATCATTTGTGCGGCAGTTGAATTGCCGAACGGGTCATCCGCAGTATGTAGTCATGAGAGTAAGAGAAAAGAAGAAAAAAAGGAATCCGGCAGGCCCTGGTGCGGTTTAAGCCGTATTTCGGGCGTGCCGTGATAGTGCCCCTTCCCCTGTGCCCATGGTATTTCAAGAGCGTAGTTATGTACGCGAAGCACTGGTTTCGCTATATCGCGAGGGCTAGGGTTGGGGCCGCATTGCTACGCTAGCTCAGAACGTGCCAGGCGGTCTTGTTGTAGGGTACTCCGGGCGCGCTTGACAGTGTCCGGCTTTTTGAAGGCCGAACTGGAGAACTGCCTAGAGAGGCTGCTTTGTACTTCTGCTGCGAGCACTGCCGTGTGCTCCTCCGTTCGGAGGGAGCGTTCGGTGTTCCCATTGACCGTGATTACTCGTCTAGGGCCTAGCATCTTGAGCTTGAGGTATGCATAGTGCGGTACCGTGTTGAATTTTGCGAATGCGGTTCTCCCGAGCAGTGCGTGATAGCCACTACGGAACGGGACTATGTCAAAGATTAACTCCTCGCTTCGGAAGTTATCCGGAGATCCGAAGACCACTTCCAGTGTGACTGAGCCTGTACAGTTGGCTCCTACACCTGGTATGACGCCTTTAAAGGTCGTTTTGGTGGGCTTGATCCTCGAGGGATCTATGCCCATTTTTCGCACTGTATCCTGGTAAAGCAGGTTCAGGCTGCTGGCGCCGTCCATGAGGACTCTTGTGAGATGAAATCCGTCAATGATTGGGTCTAGAACCAATGCGGCGAAGCCGCCGTGACGGATGCTAGTGGGGTGGTCCCTTCGATCAAAGGTGATCGTGCAGGAGGACCATGGGTTGAACTTTGGGGCGACTGGCTCCATCGCATATACGTCCCGTAACGCACGCTTCCGCTCCCTCTTGGGGATGTGGGTTGCGTATATCATGTTCACCGTCCGCACTTGCGGGGGAAATCCCTTCTGTCCACTGTTGTTCGGCGGCCTGGGCTCCTCCTCGTTGTCGCTATGCAGCCCCTTGTCTTTTTTTCGGCTCTTAACTTGCCTACCTGCTTGAACACCCAACAGTCCCTGTTGGTGTGATTGGCTGGCTTTTCGGGGGTGCCATGTATCTGGCACAAGCGTTCGAGTATTCAGTCCAAACTGGTCGGGCCCTGAGTATTTCTTTTGAATGGCTTTTTCCGTTGACCGGATTTGTAGCCTCGGAATCCGGCATTAACTGCCATATCCTCGTTGCTGTCGCTGGTAACGTGGCACTTTTGTTTGTTCCGACGCAACCTATCGCTTTTGTCCTTGGTATTCAAATTACCAGGGTTCTTGGTTAAATTGTTGTTGCGAGCTAGCCAGCTGTCTTCTCCCGCGCAAAAGCAGGTCATGAGTGTTGTGAGGGCTGCCATAGATTTCGGCTTTTCCTGTCCCAGGTGCCGGGCAAGCCACTCGTCACGGATTTTATGCTTGAAGGCTGCTAAGGCCTCTGCGTCCGGACAGTCAACTATCTGGTTTTTCTTTGTTAGGAACCGTGTCCAGAATTGCCTGGCCGATTCCTCTGGCTGCTGAATTATGTGGCTTAGGTTATCGGCGTCCGGTGGTCGCACATAAGTGCCCTGGAAGTTGTCAAGGAATGCGGCTTCCAGGTCCTCCCAAGAACCGATTGAGTCTGCTGGCAAGCTGTTAAGCCAATGCCGGGCCGGTCCCTTAAGTTTGAGTGGGAGGTATTTGATGGCGTGTAGATCATCACCGCGGGCCATGTGGATATGAAGGAGATAATCCTCGATCCATACCGCAGGATCTGTTGTGCCATCGTACGATTCGATGTTTACGGGTTTGAAGCCCTCAGGGATTTTATGATCCATTACTTCATCTGTGAAGCATAGTGGGTGTGCGGCGCCTCTGTATTGGGCTATATCACGATGTAGCTCGAAGGAGCTTTGTCTATTGAGTTCGGCCCGGCCGGATTTATTGCATCCGGAGTGACGATCACCGTCATGTGCCGTGGGGCGCCTGCGTGATCCGTAGATCGATCTTGTTTGCCTTGCCTTGTCCTCTAGTATGTCGCGCAGGTCGGGCACATTTTCCCGTGCCTTAGTATGCTTGACGCGGCGTTGGGGCATGGCTTGAGTGGAGGGCCAAGAGGCCTCTCTGTCGCGGCCACGAGGTGGCCGGTCGGCCATGTCATGCACTGGTGATGTAGGCGCTTCCTCCTCTAGTCGGGGTAGCAGCCTGCGCTTTGGGTAACTCTTGGAGGGGCGTTCGAGTTCATACTCTTAGGCCGCAAGGACTTCAGTCCATCTGTCAGCTAGCAAATCCTGATCAGCTCTAAGCTATTGCTGCTTTTTCTTGAGGCTGCTTGCCGTGGCCATAAGCCCGCGTTTAAAATGCTCTTGTTCGGTGAGGTACTCTGGCACGATGAACTCGTCGTCGTGGAGGCTTGCCTCGTCTTCGGAGGGAGGCGTATAATTATCGTCGTCAACCTCTTGGTCTGCCGCCCTCTCGTGAGGGCTGGCTTCTCTGTCCTCCTGTGCTGAATCTTGCTGGAGGGGGTTTTCTTCGACGCTATCCGGAGTAGTATTATCTCCCGTGCCGGAATCACCGTTTTTGCTTTGGCGGGATTTAGAGCGGCGCCGCTGACGCCGGCGCTTGGGCTGTTTCTTAGAGGTATCGTCCCCCGCTGTTCCATCGCCATCTCCATCCTTTGGAGTGTCCACCATATATATGTCATATGACAAGGTGGCCTTCCAGCGCCCTACAGGTGCTGGTTCTTGTTCGTCTCCTGCATCGTCGTCCATGCCGTCGATGTCTTCGGAGTCAAAGTTAAGCATGTCGGTTAAGTCGTCGACAGTGGCTACGAAGTGGGTGGTGGGTGGGTTTTGAATTTCTTCATCATCCGTATCCCAACCTTGCTGACCGTAGTCCGGCCAGGGCTCTCCTGATAAAGAGAGAGACTTTAGAGAATTCAAGATGTCGCTGAAGGGCGAGTGCTGAAAGATGTCCGCGGTGGTGAACTCCATTATCGGCGCCCAATCAGATTCGATCGGCAGGGGCGCGGGGGGCTTGGAGTTCGGAGACGAATCCGGCTCCTCAGAGTCACGGGCCATGCGGAGTGCGGGGCTAGAGTTCGGCTTGATTGCCTCTGAGATCACCGCCCCTGAGGCAGCGTCCAACCGCTGATCCTCGATCGGCGCAGTAGGCTCCGAATCAATGGTCGGAACTGATGCGTGTGCGGCCTCCAAGGCGCTGTTCGGTGGCAGAGCTATATCATGCCCATCGAGACAGTGCGGCGCGCTTGGCTGTGGCTCGAATCCGTCGAAGATCAAGTCCCCACGGATGTCAGCCGTGTAGTTTAGGATTCCAAACCTGACCTGATGGCCAGGGGCGTAGCTTTCGATCTGCTCAAGGTGGCCAAGCGAATTGGCCCGCAGTGCGAAGCCGCCGAAGACGAAGATCTGTCCGGGGAGAAAAGTCTCACCCTGGACTGCATCGTTGTTGATGATCGAAGGAGCCATCGGGCCAAAAGGCGACGACACAGAGGAACTCTCAATGAAAGCACCAATGTTGGTGTCAAAACCGGCGGATCTCGGGTAGGGGTCCCGAACTGTGCGTCTAGGCCGGATGGTAACAGGAGGCAAGGAACACGATGTTTTACCCAGGTTCGGGCCCTCTTGATGGAGGTAAAACCCTACGTCCTGCTTGATTAATATTGATGATATGGGTAGTACAAGAGTAGATCTACCACGAGATCAAGGAGGCTAAACCCTAGAAGCTAGCCTATGGTATGATTGTTGTATGATGAAGTTGTCCTACGGACTAAAACCCTCCGGTTTATATAGACACCAGAGAGGGTTAGAGTTACACAAAGTCGGTTACAATGGTAGGAAATCTTGAATATGCGCATCGCCAAGCTTGCCTTCCATGCCAAGGAAAGTCCCATCCGGACACGGGACGAAGTCTTCAATCTTGTATCTTCATAGTCCTGGAGTCCGGCTGAAGGTATAGTCCGGCTACCCGAACACCCCCTAATCCAGGACTCCCTCACCTTTCCTTAGAACGATTGGTGCAATTATTGATATGCAGGAAGGAAATATTAGATTCCAATTTCCGTTAAGGAAAGGCATGGAACACTTTCTGAGAAAGAAAATTAAATTACCTTACGAATCTATTATGAGAGCCACTTATGGGTTGCCTACCAAAGATGGCAACACTTGTTTTTTATGCCTAGCTAGGGGTGTTAAACGATAGCGCTTGTTGGGAGGCAACCCATTTTTATTTTTATTCCTTGCTTTTTGATCCTGTTTAGTAATAAATAATTTATGTAGCCTCTTTTTTGGTTGTGTTTTTTGTGTTTAATTAGTGTTGGGGAGTCTTGTTAATCTTGCTGTAAAAAACAGAAACTTTAGCGCTCACAAGAACTGCTGCCATGTTTATTTGGAAAGTGATATTTAGTTAATTCTTGTTGGAGATGATTAATCGATAAAGTCCTCACGTCCAGAAATTTATTTTAAAATTTTTGGGGTTCCATATCTTGAGCTAGCTACAGATTACTACAGACTGTTCTATTTTTGACAGATTCTGTTTTTCGTGTGTTGTTTACTTATTTTGATGAATCTATGGCTAGTAAAATAGTTTATAAACCATAGAGAAGTTGGAATACAGTAGGTTTAACACCAATATAAATAAATAATGAGTTCATTACAGTAACTTGAAGTGGTGTTTTGGTTTCTTTCGCTAATAGAGCTCACAAAATTTTCTACTTTAAGTTTTGTGTTGTGAAGTTTTCATGTTTTGGGTAAGGATTTGATAGATTATGGAACCAGGAGTGGCAAGAGCCTAAACTTGGGGATGCCCATGGCACCCCCAAGATAATCTAAGGACACCAAAAAGCCAAAGCTTGGGGATGCCCCGGAAGGCATCCCCTCTTTCGTCTACTTCCATCGGTAACTTTACTTGGAGCTATATTTTTATTCACCACATGATATGTGTTTTTCTTGGAGCGTCTTGTATGATTTGAGTCTTTGCTTTTTAGTTTACCACAATCATCCTTGATGTACACACCTTTTGAGAGAGACACACATGATTCGGAAATTATTAGAATAATCTATGTGCTTCACTTATATCTTTTGAGTTATATAGTTTTGCTCTAGTTCTTCACTTATATCTTTTAGAGCACGGTGGTGGATTTGTTTTATAGAAACTATTGATCTCTCATTATTCACTTAGATTATTTTGAGAGTCTTAAATAGCATGGTAATTTGCTTAAATAATCCTAATATGCTAGGTATTTAAGATTAGTAAAAACTGTCTTATGAGTGTTTTGAATACTAAGAGAAGTTTGATGCTTGATGATTGTTTTGAGATATGAAGGTAGTGATATTAAAGTTGTGCTAGTTGAGTAGTTGTGAATTGAGAAATACTTGTGTTGAAGTTTGCAAGTTCCGTAGCATGCACGTATGGTAAACGTTATGTAATAAATTTGAAACATGAGGTGTTCTTTGATTGTCTTCCTTATGAGTGGCGGTCGGGGATGAGCGATGGTCTTTTCCTACCAATCTATCCCCCTAGGAGCATGCACGTAGTGCTTGGTTTTTGATGACTTGTAGGTTTTTGCAATAATTATGTGAGTTCTTTATGACTAATGTTGAGTCCATGGATTATACGCACTCTCACCCTTCCATCATTGCTAGCCTCTTCGGTACCGTGCATTGCCCTTTCTCACATTGAGAGTTGGTGCAAACTTCGCCGGTGCATCCAAATCCCGTGATATGATACGCTCTTTCACACATAAACCTGGTTTTATCTTCCTCAAAACAGCCACCATACCTACCTATTATGGCATTTCCATAGCCATTCCGAGATATATTGCCATGCAACTTTCCACCATCCTGTTTATCATGACACATTCATCATTGTCATATTGCTTAGCATGATCATGTAGTTGACATAGTATTTGTGACTAATCCACCGTTCATAATTCTTTCATACATGTCACACTTGATTCATTGCATATCCCGGTACACCGCCGGAGGCATTCATATAGAGTCATAGCTTGTTCTAGTCTCGAGTTGTAATCATTGAGTTGTAAATAAATAGAAGTGTGATGATCATCATTTAATAGAGCATTGTCCCAATAAAAAAAGAAAGGCCAAATAAAAAAAGAGGGCCAAAAAAAGAGAAATAAAAAAGGACAATGCTACTATCTTTTTTCCACACTTGTGCTTCAAAGTAGCACCATGATCTTCATGATAGAGAGTCTCTTGTTTTGTCACTTTCATATACTAATGGGAATTTTTCATTATAGAACTTGGCTTGTATATTCCAACAATGGGCCTCCTCAAGTGCCCTAGGTCTTCGTGAGAAAGCAAGTTGGATGCACACCCACTAGTTTCTTTTGTTGAGATTTCATACATTTATAGCTCTAGTGCATCCGTTGCATGGCAATCCCTACTCCTTGCATTAACATCAATCGATGGGCATCTCCATAGTCCATTGATTAGCCTCGTTGATGTGAGACTTTCTCCTTTTTTGTCTTCTCCACATAACCCCCATCATTATACTCTATTCCACCCATAGTGCTATATCCATGGCCCATGCTCATGTATTGCATGAAAGTTTATAAAGTTTGAGATTACGAAAGTATGAAACAATTGCTTGGCTTGTTATCGCGGTTGTGCATGATGAGAGCATTCTTGTGTGACGAAAATGGAGCATGACTAAACTATATGATTTTGTAGGGATGAACTTTCTTTGGCCATGTTATTTTGAGACGACATAATTGCTTAGTTAGTATGCTTGAAGTATTATTATTTGTATGTCAATATTAAACTTTTATCTTGAATCCTTCGGATCTGAATATTCATGCCACTATAAGAAGAATTACATTGAAATTATGCCTAGTAGCATTCCACATCAAAAATTCTATTTTTATCATTTACCTACTCGAGGACGAGCAGGAATTAAGCTCGGGGATGCTTGATACGTATCCAACATATCTATAATTTTTGATTGCTCCATGCTATATTATCTTCTGTTTTGGACATTATTGGGCTTTATTATCCACTTTTATATTATTTTTGGGACTAACCTACTAACCGGAGGCCTAGCCCAGAATTGCTTTTTTTGCCTATTTTAGGGTTTCGAAGAAAAGGAATATCAAAAGGAGTCCAAACAGAATGAAACCTTCGGGAACATGATTTTTGGAATGAACAAGATCCAGGAGACTTGGACCCTATGTCAAGCAACCAACAGGGAGGCCACGAGGTAGGGGGCGCGCCTACCCCCCCCCCCCCGGGCGCGCCCTCCACCCTCGTGAGCCCCCTGTTGCTCCACCGACGTACTTCTTCCTCCTATATATACCTACGTACCCCCAAATGATCAGAAGAGAAGCAAAAACCCTAATTCCACCGCTATAACTTCCTGTATCCATGAGATCTCATCTTGGGGCCTGTTCCGGAGCTCCGCCGGAGGGGGCATCGATCACGGAGGGCTTCTACATCAACACCACAGCCTCTCCAATGAGGTGTGAGTAGTTTAATTCAGACCTTCGGGTCCATAGTTATTAGCTAGATGGCTTCTTCTTTTTTTTGAACTCAATACAAAGTTCTCCCCCTCTCTTATGGAGATATATTCGATGTAATCTTCTTTTTGCGGTGTGTTTGTTGAGACCGATGAATTGTGGGTTTATGATCAAGTTTATCTATGAACAATATTTGAATCTTCTCTTAATTCTTTTATGTATGATTGGTTACCTTTGCAAGTCTCTTTGAATTATCAGTTTGGTTTGGCCTACTAGATTGATCTTTCTTGCAATGGGAGAAGTGCTTAGCTTTGGGTTCAATCTTGAGGTGTCCTTTCCCAGTGACAGTAGAGGCAGCAAGGCACGTATTGTATTGTTGCCATCGAGGATAACAAGATGGTTTTTTTATCATATTACATGAATTTATCCCTCTACATCATGTCATCTTGCCTAAGGTGTTACTCTGGATGCATGCTGGATAGCGGTTGATGTGTGGAGTAATAGTAGTAGATGCAGGCTATAGTCGGTCTACTTGTCTGGACGTGATGCCTATATACATGATCATACCTAGATATTCTCATAACTATGCTCAATTCTGTCAATTGCTCAACAGTAATTTGTTCACCCACCGTAAAATACTTATGCTCTTGAGAGAAGCCACTAGTGAAACCTATGGCCCCCGGGTCTATCTTCATCATATTAATCTTCCAATACTCAGTTATTTGCTTTGCTTTTATTTTACTTTGCATCTTTATCATAAATACAAAAAATATTATCTTATCATATCTATCAGATCTCACTCTCGTAAGTGACCGTGTAGGGATTGACAACCCCTTATCGCGTTGGTTGCGAGGATTTATTTGTTTTGTGCAGGTGCGAGGGACTCGCGCGTAGCCTCCTACTGGATTGATACCTTGGTTCTCAAAAACTGAGGGAAATACTTACGCTACTTTGTTGCATCACCTTTCCTCTTCAAAGGAAAACCAACGCAGTGCTCAAGAGGTAGCACATAGTTATGAGAATATCTAGGCAATGATCATGAGTATAGGCATCACGTCCGAGTCAAGTAGACCGAAACAATTCTGCATCTACTACTATTACTCCACACATCGACCGCTATCCAGCATGCATCTAGAGTATTAAGTTCATAAGAACAGAGTAACGCCTTAAGAAAGATGACAGGATGTAGAGGGATAAACTCAAACAATATGATATAAAACCCAGCTTTTTATCCTCGATGGCAACAATGAAATATGTGCCTTGCTGCCCTTACTGTCACTGGGAAAGTACACCGCAAGATTGAATCCAAACCTAAGCACTTCTCCCATTGCAAGAAAGATCAATCTAGTAGGCCAAACTAAACCGACAATTCAGAGAGACTTGCAAAGATATCAAATAATGCATATAAGAATTCAGAGATGAACCAAATATTATTCATAGATAATCTTGATCATAAATCCACAATTCATCGGATCTCGGCAAACACACCACAAAAGAGTATTACATCGAATAGATCTCCAAGAACATCGAGGAGAACTTTGTATTGAGAACCAAAGAGAGAGAAGAGTCCATCTAGCTAATAACTATGGGCCCGAAGGTCTGTGGTAAACTACTCACACATCATCGAAGAGGCTATGGTGTTGATGTAGAAGCCCTCTGTGATCGATTCCCCTCCGGCAAATCGCCAGAAAAGGCCCCAGGATGGGATGTCACGGGTACATAAGGTTGTGGCGGTGAAAAAGTGGTTTCGTCACTCCCCCTGATGTTTTTAGGGTGTAAGAATTTATATAGGCGAAAGAAGTACGTCGGTGGAGCTCCATGGGGCCCACGAGGGTGGGGGGCGCGCCTACCCCCCTGGGCGCGCCCTCCTGCCTCATGTCCGCCTCGTGGAGTTCCAGACTTCCACTCCAAGTCTCTTGGATTGTGTTTGTTCCAAGAAATATCCTCGTGAATGTTTCATTCCGTTTGGATTCCATTTGATATTCCTTTTCTGCGAAACACTAAAATAGGCAAAAAAAACAGAAACTGGCACTGGGCCTCCGGTTAATAGGTTCGTCCCAAAAATAATATAAAAGAGCATATAAGAGCCCATTAAACATCCAAAACAGATAATATAATAGCATGGAACAATCAAAAATTATAGATACGTTGGAGATGTATCAATGATATTGAAGGAAATATCGACATCCGGGTCGATGTGCAGACGCCTCCAGTTCTACCATCATGTGAGTTTCTCAACCATATTTATTATGTAATTTATATTGTTTATTTAAAAACAGTTGACAACTATTTTCTATTGACAGCTTATTTCCATTCAAGCAAACATGTCCGACGCTTGGTAGACATGACCTACTACTGTCCTGGGGCTGAACTAAACTGCGAGGAGATAAGTCATTATGTTTCATGGCTTGAGGATCTTGATACTGTCAAGATAGGTTATTTTCATTGACTTCAAAATATTAGTACTCAAAATGTGCGACCACTGATGGAGTCCTGGACTAAGGGGTCCTCGGGCGTCCGACCTGTTGGACATGGCCGGATTATTGGGCCATGAAGTTACAAGATGGAAGATTTTCCCATATCCGGATAGTACTCTTCTTTGCGTGGATGGCAAGTCAGGCGGCCGGATATACTATTTCCTTTCTATGTAACCGACTTTGTATGACCCTAGTCCACTATAGTGTCTATATAAACTGGAGTGTTTAGTCCGTAAGAACAATCATAATCAGATAGGCTAGAGTTCTAGGGTTTTAGCCATTACGATCTCGTGGTAGATCAACTCTTGTAACCCCTATACTCATCAATATTAATCTAGCAGGACGTAGGGTTTTTCCTCCATCGAGAGGGCCAGAACCTGGGTAAACATTGTGTTCCCTGTCTCCTGTTACCATCAACCTCAGACGCACAGTTCAGGACCCCCTACCCGAGATTCACCGGTTTTGACACCGACATTGGTGCTTTTGTAAGTGCATCTAGTGCCACCCCTAGATGGTTTTGGAGTATTGACGACAAACCTAGTTGAGGGACTAATGTGTTTGTGAGAATTGCAGGATAACACAGGTAGAAGTCCCTCATTGATTCGGTTTTCCTACCAGAGATGACCCCTAAAAATGTATGAAGACATTGAAGTGAAAGGTGGTATGTGAAGACATTCACATTGAAGACTATGACAAGAGAAGACATCACATGAAGACTATGGAGCGCGAAGACTTAGATCTTTCGTATTTCTTTTCCTTCTTTGATGAGTCATAGGAACCACCGTACTGTTAAGTGGGGTCCAAGAGAACCAGTCAGAATGACTGAAGTGATGCTTAACCAAAATCCTATGTCTTCGAGTGAAGACTATGAGAGCGAATCTTGTCCAGAGTCAGACAAGTCAGCTTTGCTTGTAGCCCAAGTAAAGTTGTCGTGTGTGTTTGAAATCTGACCATTGGAACACGTGTCAGTTCCTTAGTGACCTAGGGTCATTTCGGACAAATCAGGTTGGGTTTCCTAGTGGCTATAAATAGCCCACCCCCTACAACCATGAACGGTTGGCTGCTCAGAGTTAAAGTACGGCTTTTGTCGTTTGAGAGCAACCCACCTCGAAGCCTTTGAGAGAGAATTCCTTTAGAGGATAAAGCCCTAACCACCCAGAGCCAAGGAGTGTTAGGCATCACTTAAGTCTTCTTGTCTATGTGATTTGAAGACTTATTACACTTGAGGACTGTGAATCCTCCAGCCGGTTAGGCGTCGCGTTCTGAGCATCCAAGAGTCATTGTGGATCGCCAATGAACGAAGTCTGTGAAGGTTTGGAAGTCTACCTTAAAGACTTACCAGAGTGATTGGGCGAGTTCTGTGTGACCTTAGCTCAAGGGGAATACGGTGAGGACTAAGTGTCCTGAGCTGCTTGTTCAGGACTAGGTGTCCGGGACTGTGTGTCCTCAGGTTTAAATACCTATCCGCCCTAACCAGACGTACAACTGTCACCGCAGTTGGAACTGGTCTACCAAACCTCTGTCTTCATCACGCACACTAGTTCTATCCTGCCCATCTCTTTATTTATAATTGGCTCTTGTGACGTCAGTGCCTATCGGCATTATCCATTTGTCTTCATTGTGTACCTGATCTTTACTGCCTAGCTGCTATTAGTCATTGTGATTTCACTTCATTGAATACTTGACTATGGTCTGCCTAGTGTAGTCTACCTTCCACTGCATGGTAATAGGTTCATTTCTATCATTTGTCTTCGAAACTTCCATGTTTTGAAGACTTTCATAAAAATCGCCTATTCACCCCCCTCTAGTCGATATAACGCACTTTCAATTGGTATCAGAGCAAGGTACTCCCTTGTTCTGTGTGATTTTGGTTTAACCGCCTGGAGTTTTAGTTATGTCGACCACAGGAATGAAGACTGTGTCATGCCCCATCTTTGACGGTCATGAGTATCCCAAGTGGAAGGCCATGATGAAGAAACACCTCATGGCGACAAACAGTGAGCTGTGGACTGGCACCGAGATTGGTCTGACCGATCTGTGCAAGATGGCGGAAGCTGATGACATTCGCAAGTACACTCTTCTCAACCTCACAGCAAAGGACGTCATCTACTCCTGTCTGTCTCAAAATTAGTTTAGGAATATCATGCATCTCGATCATGCGAAGCTTATCTGGGACCGTCTCTCTGAGGTCTATGAAGGTCATCGAACTCGTCATGATCCTTGGTTTGAGGACTTTAAGGAGTCCCTCAAAGCGATGACATTCGAACCAGAGTCATCATCTTCTGCATCATGCCTCATGGCAAAAGATGCTAAGGTAATTGAATGCTATCTATATGAATTCAGTGATGATGAATCTGGTGATGAATTTGGACCCAGCTATGCAAAACTTGCTTCCCTTGCCACTAAACAACAGAAAGCTATGGAACATATTCAAAATCTGTTAGACAAAAGCGATGACCTGTTGGACGCTGAAATGACTCGATCTCAGTCCTTAATTGAAGACTTAAAAAATCTCCATGTCAAGTATGAGGAACTTGAAAGTCGTCATGAAACGCTCTCAACAACTCATGAAAAGCTTTCCTATGATTATCTTCAAAGGAAGCAAGAAGTCGAGAAATTGAGAGCGGCTCATGAAGATCTTCAAAAGGAAAACGAGTCACTTCGCGCCGAACAGATCAGTTCAGCTCAGGAAGAATTTGAACCACCATGTCTTAAATGCATTGAGCATGATAACGCTACTTCTGTTGCTGAATGTTCTACTGCTGCTACTGTTGCAATATCTTCAACTATTGATGTGGTAACTAACCCCTCTGCTGAGGATACCACTGCTATTGCTGATGAGAATTCTAGGTTGAAGACACTGCTTGAAACAGGGATGTACAAAAGTCTCAAAGGGCATCAGACACTATGTGATGTCCTCAAAAGGCAGATCCTGAACCGAAACCGTAGGAAAGAGGGTGTGGGGTTCAAAAGGAAAATGAATGCTGAAGGCTCTTACTGGAAACCTGAGCAGTACCCCAAAACCACATGGGTTGCTGCAAAGGAACCTTCAGCAGATCCATCCACCCTATCTGGCTTCACTTGTGCTAACCCCATTGTTATTGATGAATCCTTTCATGCAAACTATAAACTGTTTAAGAATCAGAATGGTGAAGTGTTTGCCAGGTATATTGGTACTAACTGCAGGAATGGACCACCTGTGAAGAAGATCTGGGTGCCGAAGAGGTGTTTGGAGAATCTTCCTGTGAATGTCATCATGAGACCACAGGTGAAGAAGACAAACCCTAGACCATAGGCTTCATACGGTCCAAAGGCTTCATACGGACAGAGGACTCACCTGAGTCGCACTAACGCAAATGTTTTGCAGGGAAGCCATACTCATGCCTATGAATATGAGCGCGGTTCATCAAACCGCCATGTTCATAAGACCAAGAACTATTCTGCTTATTCTTACGAGTACTATTATCCACCTGCAAGACTTTTTGCTAGGGCTCCAAAGCCAAAGTTCTTAGATGCTGCACTTAGACTCATTGCTTCGAAGCCAGCATTGAAGATGTGGGTGGCTAAGAAAGCTTAACTCTCTTTTGCAGGGAAAGGTCTCCAGCCGAAAACCAAAATCGTCTGACACTGTTGCTGGGGACCTTAAACATCTTGTAGGGCGCAAGATCAAATGCCAAAATGGTCTTATTATGTACTTTGTTCCTGAATCTCTTGCAACTTGCCCTATCAGTCCTAATCTCGATCTAAACTTTAATAATCCACTAGTTCATCAAGTGTTTTTGCTTCACAATTCTCTTCGTGAATCCTATCCCCCTAACTGCACTGTAGGGTACGACACCAGCTGCTTCAGAATGGATTATTGATAGTGGGTGTACAAATCACATGACTGGCAAGCGAAGTCTTCTCATGGACTCAACTTTACGTCCATCTGACAAAAGTCACATCACATTTGCTGACACTGGTAAAAGCAAGGTATTGGGTCTAGGTAGAGTTGCAATCTCAAAGGATCAACACATGGATAAAGTAATGCTTGTTGAATACCTTGGTTTCAACTTAATGTATGTCTCAACGATTTGTGATTTAAACATGATTGTGATGTTTGGAAAATATCGTTGCCTTGTACTAATGGAATCTGACAAATCTCTAGTGTTTGAAGGGTATCGTAAAGATGATTTGTACATGGTAGATTTCTCAGCAGGACCACAACTGGCAGTATGTCTTCTAGCAAAAGCTTCTGAATGCTGGCTCTGGCATCGAAGGCTAGGGCATGCTGGCATGAGGAAGCTCCACACCCTTGCAGAGAAGAAGCATGTCATAGGCATCGAGGGCGTCAAGTTCAAGAAAGATCACTTATGTGGTGCCTGTGAAGCAGGAAAGATGACGAGGGCCAAGCATCCCTCGAAGACAATCATGACAACGACTCAACCCTTCGAACTACTACACATGGATCTTTTCGGTCCCACTCATTACTCAACTCTTACTACTACTGCTTGTCTCTATGGCTTTGTCATTGTTGATGATTATTCAAGATATACTTGGGTACATATAATCCATTACAAGACTGAAGTGCAGGATGTCTTCAGACGCTTCGCCAATCGAGCAATGAACAACTTTGGCGCCAAGATAAAGCACATCAGAAGTGACAATGGCATTGAATTCAAAAACACAGGCCTAGATACATATCTTGATACCTTAGGCATCACACATGAATTCTCAGCTCCGTACACGCCACAGCAGAATGGCGTCGTCGAACGCAAGAATAGAACACTTATTGAGATGGCTCGGACGATGCTTGATGAATACAAGACTCCAAGAAAATTCTGGCCTAAAGCCATGAACACTGCATGCCATATCATCAACCGTGTTTATCTTCACAAGCTTCTGAACAAGACATCCTATGAGCTCCTTACTGGCAAGAAGCCAAATGTCAGTTACTTCAGAGTATTTGGCGCCAGGTGCTGGATCAAGGATCCACATCACACTTCAAAATTTGCACCAAAAGCACATGAGGGTTTTATGCTTGGATATGGAAAGGATTCGCACTCCTACAGAGTTTTCAACCTCTTTCATTATAAAGTGGTTGAAACAGTGGATGTGCGGTTTGATGAGACTAACGGCTCACAAAGAGAGCACCTATCAAATGTGCTAGATGAAGTTCCATCCAGTGAATCAATCAAACTTATGGGAACTGGAGAAATCATACCTTCTGAAGCTCAACCTGAAGAGGAACTTATCATCTCCGCACCTGATCAACCTGAAGACAATGCTCAGCCTGAAGACAATCCCTCTAACAATGACAATGATCAGAAAGAGCAAAATCTTCATCCTGTACATCCTCGTGTTGCAAATGAAGTGTAGATTGAGAGAATAATTGATAGCATCAATGCACCAGGTCCACTCACTCATTCAAGGGCAACACAGCTAGCAAATTTCTGTGGGCACTTCGCATTCATCTCAATAACTGAACCCAAGAAAGTTGAAGAATCCTTCATGGAACCTGAATGGATTCAAGCTATGCAAGAAGAGCTTCAACAGTTTGAGCTGAATAATGTATGGGAACTGGTTAAGCGTCCTGATCCTCGCAAGCACAATATAATAGGCACCAAATGGATATATCGCAACAAGCAAGATGAGCATGGTCAAGTTGTCAAAAACAAAGCTCGTCTCGTTGCTCAAGGATACACTCAAGTTGAAGGGATTGACTTCGATGAAACATTAGCTCCTGTGGCTAGACTTGAAGCCATACGCATACTGCTGGCCTATGCAAATCATCATAATATAATTCTATATCAAATGGATCTGAAGAGCGCTTTTCTCAATGGCAAGATTGAAGAAGAAGTATATGTTGCACAACCGCCTGGCTTTGAAGATCCAAAACATCCTAACATGGTGTACAAGCTCAACAAGGCACTGTATGCCCTGAAACAAGCCCCTCGGGCTTGGTATGACACACTCAAAGACTTCCTCAAGAGCAAAGGCTTCAAATATGGTTCCCTCGACCCCACTCTCTTCATGAAGACATATGATGGTGAACTGTTTGTGTGCCAAATATATGTGGATGACATTATCTTCGGCTGCACCAATCAGAAATACAGTGAAGAGTTTGGATATATGATGCAAGAGCAATATCAGATGGCCATGATGGGTGAGCTGAAGTTCTTCCTTGGTCTTCAAATACGTCAGCAACGCAAAGGCATCTTTATATCTCAAGAGAAGTACCTCAAAGATTGCCTGAAGAAATTTGGTATGCAAGACTGCAAAGGCTTCACGACGCCAATGCCAGCCAAACATCATCTGGGTCCCGACGACAATGGTAAAGAGTTCGATCAAAAGGTATAGCGCTCGATGATTGGTTCTTTACTTTATCTATGTGCATCTAGGCCAGATATTATGCTTAGTGTTTGCATGTGTGCTCGATTCCAAGCGGCACCAAAGGAATCGCATCACTTAGCTATGAAGCGAATTCTTCGATATTTGGCTTACACCCCAACACTAGGATTATGGTATCCAAAGGGCTTAGAGTTTGATCTAGTTGGATTCTCGGATGCTGATTATGCTGGTGACAAGGTGGATCGCAAGTCTACATCAGGCACATGTCATTTTCTGGGACGATCACTTGTATGTTGGTCTTCAAAGAAGCAGAACTGTGTATCTCTCTCCACTTCTGAATCTGAATACATTGCTGTTGGATCTTGCTGCGCTCAGTTTCTGTGGATGAAGCAAACACTCAAAGACTATGGCATTCATCTGAAGCAAGTGCCACTCTACTGTGACAATGAAAGTGCCATCAAGATCGCCAACAACCAAGTTCAGCACTCAAAGACAAAGCACATTGAAATTCGTCATCACTTTCTCAGAGATCATGTTGTGAAGGAAGATATTGATATCATACACGTCAACACTGAAGAGCAATTGGCAGATATCTTCACCAAGCCCTTGGATGAGAAGAGATTTTGCAAGTTACGGTGTGAGCTAAATATCTTGTAATCCTCAAATGTCCTGTGATCAGGCACACATCCTAACACTTATGCATATTGATGACTTAGATGTGCAACACACGAAGTAAAGTATATCTTCAATCAATGAAGACATACATTCTAAGTGTGAATACATTAATGTGGAATTTGACTTCGGAGCGCCACGATAATTGTGCGCCGTGTCTAGGTCTAATACTTCCTATACGTGGGTAACACCACCACCAAATTTGTCTGTTTGAAGTGTTTTACCCATGGCGTTACATTTGCAATGTCTTCACATTTTGTTTGTCTTCATTCTCAACTTGTCTTCATGATTATCTTCGCTATGTTGGTTTGGTTGTTTTTCTCACATATATATACATATACTAGTGTTCTGTCCTCTACAGCATTCACTTATAGCTATGTCTTCTTGTTGAATCTTTTGAACTAAGTGAATGTGATCGGACCCTAACCTCTCTATGCTTTCTATCTCAAACTCTATCTCTCCAAATCATATGCATTCTCTTGAAACTGTCGAATGTCTTCTCTGCGTCCTTGTCAGCAGAAGATACAGAGATAAACATTAAGTCCGCTTTCAATGCTAATTCCTTCACCTGTAACCCGGAGAAGTGGGAATGACCACCCGACAATCCAGGCGTGCGTGGGAACGTGGAACAACCTCCTATATGTTGCATGATAGCCATGTGTCCTTCAGATGTGAATCGCCAGGGGCACTTGTGTAATAACGTTGTGCCATCCCTGTCCCTATAAATACACGCCTCACCACAGTCATTATCCTTTCTTCCACTCTCGCATGAACCATAGCACCACCGCTAGCCCTCGACGACGCCGACGACGAAGCGCTTAGCTACCGCAACCTCTCCGACGCCGTCTTCACACTGGCCCGGACATCGTCTTCTCCGCTGTCGCCGCAGGTGTCCTCCGTCGCCAAGTTATGGCACGGACGATCGAACTGCTCGGCCTCCCCTTCCACTCCGTCTAGCAGTTCTTCGTGTGGTAAATAAAACTTCCTTTTTACAGCCCCTTTGATCCTATAGATTCATCACTTTCTACCATAAGAAGTTTATGTTTACACAAGTTGAATCTATTTCATACTGCATCTCATAATATGCCTAGTATGTTCACTTATGCTTCACAAAGTAGTTAGATTCCTCACTTGTACTGATCCGTGGATTCGTACAAATCTGGAACCAACTCCTTATCTATGAGTGAATGTCTTCGCACGATGAGGTCAATGTCTTCTAAACTGATTTATCTTCAAAATCTTCTGAGAATGCATATGACCTCTTCCCCTTCCCTCGCACCTTAATGCTGTCATAGGTACATGTCCGTGGGAGAATCCCTTGGTTCTCATAGTCTGCATTCATTTGCAGAATTCTTATAGTATCATATAAATTCTCCCGAAGCCAGTTCCTGTTTGTCAAGCAAGCGAAAGCCTTTGAAGCCTTTGAACGTGTTGAAGCCATTCAGTTTGAAGTTCATGGCTGGAGAGAAATTAGTAAGGAAGGGTGGCAGACAGCATCGTGGGGGAACGTCAAGAGATTTGCCTGATGACCTCTTAGAGCTTTACAAGATAGATCCTGAAGAGGATTACAATCAGCGCAAGACCCGAATCCAATGGATTCGAAGATATTGGGCAGAACAATGGTTCAAATACCGGTTTGTGACCCAGGAATATGCTGAGAAAAATGTCATCAAGCGACCTTGGGGAGACATCCTATACAAAAATCTTCAACCCAGGTCCAGAGATGAACCCATTGAACAAGGCTTCTATCCCTGCATGGTCCGTGGACCACAGCCTGCAGATGCACACCCATCGTCACTACTATGGTGTCGTGACGACAATCTGTTCAAGCGCAACTTCCAGTTTGCCAAGGATTCGGGCAAGCAAAACAAGAAGTCATGGGGACTTGACTTCAACCCTGGCCCTTCTGCTCCTCGTGCCGATGGCACCCGCGAAGCTGAACCCAATCTTGTTGGGCCCTTCTACAACCTGGAAGGTCTCATCACCCATATCAAGGTTCAAGGGACAGTTGTGGATGAGCCTGCAGATGACACTGAATCTGATGAAGCGCCTGCCCCGCCGAAGCCAAAGAAACTGAAGAAGCCTAAAGCTTCAATGCCTGCCTCAGCACCAAAAATCTCACGAGCGAAGCCACTGGCTACTGCACCTCCTGAAGTCAGTGTGCAGTCTGAAGATTTGTCACGCATTTCCAAGCCCTCAAGAGTAAAGATGCCTTTGCAACACACTAGCCAAGAACTGACTGTTGCTGCTATTCTGTGCAACGACGCCATTGATCTGTCCAGCGATGAAGATCTTGCAGATGACGCTCCTGAGCAACTGATCAAGAGCAAAGAAGAAGCAGAAATATTCAATGATTTGCCTCTCTTTGACGTGGAAATCATCCACAACTTCATTGATGAGTGGTTTGACACGCCCAACCTCAGCTTTGAAGATCTACAACTTCCAATTGGCCTCAGTGTCGCCTTCCATGGCGCCATTGCTTCAGAGCTAGCTCTAGCTCAGCGCATCGTTGAACTGAAGCAAAATATCGACTTTGAGAAAGCTCAGTTTAAGAAGCATATGGCCAAGCTCAGCATGCAAGAGGTCAAGAACTTCAAGATCATGCTGCACGAGCTCAAAGAAGCCTTTCTCAAGAAGCGTGAAGAAGCTCAAGGCTCTCGTGAGAGCATGAAGAGCCTGGCTGACAAGTGTGTGCGAGTCTACAATGAGGCTGAGAAGCGCAAGGCCCTTGGGCGTCCTGGCATCGATCTCAGGATGGCTGCAAAGAAGAAGAAGAAGCCCGCTGTGGCCGAACCCGACGCACCAAGGCAGGAAGCACATCCCATTGTCTTCCCAGCCGGCATGACTGGCTCGAAGCCAAAGGTCAGGTCAACCGCTTCAGAACTGAAGAAGACGAGGACTGCTGAGGCTGAAGCCAGAAAGAGGAAAAATCCTGAAGCCTCTGATGCTGCTCCCTCCAAGAAGAAGCGGAAGACCAAGAAGGATCGGGCTGCTCCCACAGAGCCCTTAGTTGTTGAACCTATCTCAATGGTTCGCCCTGCATCTACACACTAAGAGCACCAACTGATTGTCCATGAGACTGCTTCCACAAAGGCTCATACAGCTGAAGATATTCCAGTAGTTGATCCCACCGCTGCTGAAGACATTGGTCACCATGACAATGTTGAAGATGATGTAGTTCTTCCTCAGATTGAGCACCAACAGGTATCATCGCCTGTGCTTACGCACAACGAAATCATCAGCATTGGTCGTCCTCTGACGCCAATTGCTCAGGATGCATCATGGGCTGATCACCCACAACAACAAGTCACACCACCCCGACAAGAAGAAGAAGATGACTTTGAGGCCCAGCCAACTCCATCTCCAAAGGCGTCTCCAGCATTACGTAGGCTTCGCAAAGGACCAAGGTCTCAAGTCCCTCTCTCGAGCGTTCCAGAAGGAGAAGTGCCCCACCACTCTGTTGCACGTCAAGTGTTTCCAGATGCCACTCCTACTGTGAATCTCTCCGAGTCTGAGGCTCAAGCTGCTGAAGACATTCCGGCTGCATCAGCCGATGACACCCAAGAAGAAGAACGTGTCCCTAATCCCCCCATTACTGAAGAAGCTGTTCTCGAGGAGAACGTGTCTGTGCCCGACCCTCCAGCTCATCAAGTGGAGGAAGAAAATCTTGAGGCTGCCACCACCAACACAAATGAAGCCAATGACGTTGTCATGGCTGAAGCAAATGTGGAGCCTACACCAACCTATGAGCCAGAAGTCAGTGAAGCCAATGATGTTGCGGCTCCTGTTCCTGCACCTGCTACCGGTCCTTAGTTTGACTATCATGTTGAGCACAGACCTCAGGTACAGAAGCCAATGCCAAGGTTGCCCAGGTTTCCAGGTCCTGCATCAGCACCTGGATCCTTTAATGTCAATGGCTTCAAAGCAGACAACACCTTCTTCAATAGCTCCAAGAACCCCTACTCAAGGGAAAGAATATCTTCTGATCGGTTCTGGAGCTATCCGCAGCGAAGTTAATACTCATGCATTCTGTACAATCAAGGTCGCATCTTCCCTCATATGTGTCTTGACACCGAAGCAATAACTGGTCTGCCCTACTTGGAAGAAGCTCTGGATTGCTTCAAAGAGGCTGGATTGTTGCCTTTCGTCACCGACCAAGAGCACTGGAACGAAGAGTTGCTGCTCCAATTTTATGCCACTCTTCACATACGTGGCTACAACAGAGATCCGAAGACTTGGATCCTTGAGTGGATGACCGGAAATGTTCATCACGAAGCCAAAGCCTTTGATATCATTGAGCTCACTGGTTTGCCCACTCCTGGAGATCTCTATGAACCTGGCTGTCAGCTTCACAGTGAAGCTATGGGGATCATCTTTCAGATGCCTAAACCAAACATGAGTCAGATGCTTAGAATGATGAAGCCTTTGCCTCCAGATGCTGCATATCCTAAGGAGTTCCTTGTTGAAGACCTTGAGTATCTGCCACGGACTATCTATCACATTATAAGGCGAACTCTCTGGCCCATCAAAGGACATTCTCCAAATGCAAAGCTAGAAGGTGCAATGAAGACTTTGGTCTTCTATATTCTTCACGGCAAATGCTTCAATGCACAAGACTTCTTCATCTGCCAACTTGCTGCGTCAGGATCTGATCTTTTTGGCTTGAAGTTCTACGCTCCATGGATAATGCGGCTGATCAAACTCCACTCAGCTATCTCATATCAGCCCTCTGCTCGCAATCATCGGATCTTTCTGCCTGACGTGGATATGTCCGTTGAAGCCATCTATCCAGAGCCTGCCAAGGAGCCTCTTAGTCTTCAGAATGCTGAGCATCAAAGTTTCTCTCAGAACATTGAAGGAGTTGAAGCAGTCACTCGTGTTTATCCTCTGGCTGGTGCTACACGTGCACCTCATCATGCCCTCACTGAAGCCACTGAAAGCACTATTGCCCAATGGCCCAAGAAGCGATCTCGTGTTCTCAATGACCGAGAGCTTCTGGTTGCCCTTCATCAAAAACAGGATAGGCATCATGACTGCCTGAAGCGCCAAATGCAAAGCCTCTTGGTGGATCTCAACCGCATTCGCAATCTTGCCAACAAGAATGCCTTTGTTGCCCATGAAACCTGTCGGCGTACATGGAAAGGGCCGACGCTTATGTGTTGTGAGGATGATCTTCAAGGGGATGGCTTCTCTGAACGTTTCAAGTTTGACTCCACACCTCCCCGAAGGACTGTGCTACGACGAACTCCATCTCTTGAAGACTCTGAGTTCTCTTCCTCTGCGGCAACTGTGAATGCCAGAGTAATCGAGGACGAAGACGATGCTACTTCACCGCCCCCTACTTCTGCACGCATCGACACTGCCCCAAGTTCTTCTGCACCGCCGAACACCACCGACGACCTTGCTGCTTCACCTACTCTTGATGGGAACGAGTAGATGCTCTATGTCTTCAAACCTTTTTGGTCCTTCCTGACAAAAGAGGGAGAAGCATATGAGTTTGATAGTCTTCAAGCAGGTCCATGTGGGCGGTTACTTTATGTTTTTCCTAGTGTTTACAACTCTCGTTTTGATACATTTGGTTCTTTGAGTTGTAACACTTAAACTCGATGGTCGTCTGCTACTTATTTGCTATTCTGTGATGCGATGATAAATTCCGCATGTGCGACAATAAATTCCGCACTTAGATCATTTTGCAGACGTCCATTTTTCATTATGCATGTCATTATCTTCATATACTTTTCATGCATGATGAATTGTCATCATAAGTTGAAGAAGATCTCCACAAGTACAACCTGCCATGTGCATTTGCATTCCAAAAGCAAATTACTTGTATGCACATCTTCAGGGGGAGCCCTTGCAACTTATGAAGACAATTCCTTATCCTTTACAAAGTTCACATATTATATTCCTCGTTGAAAGCTTCATCTAGTTTGTCATCAATCACCAAAAGGGGGGATATTATAAGTGCATCTAGTGCCACCCCTAGTTGTTTTTGGAGTATTGATGACAAACCTAGTTGAGGGACTAATGTGTTTGTGAGAATTGCAGGATAACACATGTAGAAGTCCCTCATTGATTCGGTTTTCCTACCAGAGATGACCCCTAAAAATGTATGAAGACATTGAAGTCAAAGGTGGTATGTGAAGACATTCACATTGAAGACTATGACAAGAGAAGACATCGCATGAAGACTTAGATCTTTCGTAGTTCTTTTTCTTCTTTGTTGAGTCATAGGAACCACCGTACTGTTAAGTGGGTCCAAGAGAACCAGTCAGAATGACTGAAGTGATGCTTAACCAAAATCCTATGTCTTCGAGTGAAGACTATGAGAACGAATCTTGTCCAGAGTCGGACAAGTCAGCTTTGCTTGTAGCCCAAGTAAAGTTGTCGTGTGTGTTTGAAATCTGACCGTTGGAACACGTGTCAGTTCCTTAGTGACCCAAGGTCATTTCGGACAAATCAGGTCAGGTTGCCTAGTGGCTATAAATAGCCCACCCCCTACAACCATGAACGGTTGGCTTCTCAGAGTTAAAGTACGGCTTTTGTCGTTTGAGAGCAACCCACCTCGATGCCTTTGAGAGAGAATTCCTTGAGAGGATAAAGCCCTAACCACCCAGAGCCAAAGAGTGTTAGGCATCACTTAAGTCTTCTTGTCTGTGTGATCTGAAGACTTATTACACTTGAGGACTGTGAATCCTCCAGCCGGTTAGGCGTCGCGTTCTGAGCATCCAAGAGTCATTGTTGATCGCCAGTGAATGAAGTCTGTGAAGGTTTGGAAGTCTACCTTGAAGACTTACCAGAGTGATTGGGCGAGGCCTGTGTGACCTTAGCTCAAGGGGAATACGGTGAGGACTAAGTGTCCTGAGCTGCTTGTTTAGGACTAGGTGTCCGGGACTGTGTGTCCTCAGGTTTAAATACCTATCCGCCCTAACCAGACGTACAAATGTCACCGCAGTTGGAACTGGTCTACCAAACCTCTGTCTTCATCACGCACACTAGTTCTATCCTTCCCATCTCTTTATTTACAGTTGGCTCTTGTGACGTCAGTTCCTATCGGCATTATCGATTTGTCTTCACTGTGTACCTGATCTTTACTGCCTAGCTGCTATTAGTCATTGTGCTTTCACTTCATTGAATCTTGACTATGGTCTGCCTAGTGTAGTCTACCTTCCGCTGCATGGTAATAGGTTCATTTCTATCATTTGTCTCCGAAACTTCCATGTTTTGAAGACTTTCATAAAAATCGCCTATTCACCCCCCCTCTAGTCGATATAACACACTTTCAGCTTTCACTGAGAGTTCTGATTTGTCATCGCCAAGAGGTTCGATGGCCCCGTTAATCATCCACAACAACATTGTCTAGGGAGAAACCTTCTTCTCTGGACAGATCTTCGTGTTCGGCGGCTTCACATTGCGGGCCAACTCGCTTGGCCATCTAGAGCAGATTGATAGCTACGCCCCTGGCCATATGGTCAGATTTGGAAGCTTGAACTACGTCGTGGACATCTGCGGAGACTTGATCTTCGACGGATTCGAGACCGCGGCGGTATCCGGTCCCTGTCACCATGATGAACATGGCTTAAATCTGTCATCGAATTACACCCAGGAGATAGAACCTGCAACTACTTCGGCTCTAGATCCAGAGCAGGTCGCACCATCAAAGGACGGGAGGCTCAACCCCGCCACGGAGGCCGCAGACTCAGCAGCGTTGGAGACACACACAAACCCAACCTCAAGTAAGCACTGTGTTGCCAGAACCTCGGACACATTTCTGGCTATAGGTTCTGAAGCATGTGCGTCCGCACACGACGAGCTTGACCGGGTGTCGATCGTCGAATTCAGCTCCGCGGATATCTTCCGGCACTCACCTTTACGAGATGTGCTAAACTCATTAAAAACACTCTCCTTAGCGGGGGACTCACGATCGAATTATATCCGGTTCGAACTGGAGGCTGGTGACGAGTTTCGCTTCCCACCCCCCGCCCACTTAATAGCCACTGTCGAAGACTTAACTATCATGCTCGATTACGGCTCCGACGACAATGACGGTATGGACGACGATGCTGGAGAAGAAGAGGCCCAAAACCCGCTGTTTATCGGACGCAAGACGGCCACTTCCTCGTATGATGTATACATGGTGGATGCACCAAAAGAGAATAGCGGCGATGACAAGGAAGATCCAGTTGAGGATAAACCTCCCGAGATACAACCAAACCGCCGGCGTCAGCGGCGCCGCTCTAAGTCATGCTGCAGTAAAGACAGCAACACCAGCACAGGAGAAGATAACACTCCGGATGGTGCCGAAGACAATGAAGACCCCGTTAAGGCAACTGCCGAACAAAATGAACGGGAAGAGGGGCAAGTTAGCCCTGGTGAACAGGCCACATACGTAGACTCGAAGGACAGTAATTATCTTCTGCTCTCCGAGGATGAGGCGAGCCTCGGTACTGAGGATTTTATCATGCCTGAGGAACCTCTCGAGCAGGAGCGCTTCAAGCGCAAGCTAATAGCCACTACAAGGAGCCTGAAAAAGAAGCAGCAACTGCTTCAAGCTGATCAAGACCGGCTCAATGACAGATGGACTAACGTCCTGGAGGCCGAGGAATACGGCCTCAAGCGACCACTCAAAAGTTACCCGAAGCGCAAATTATTACCTCAATTCGATGACGAGACGTTGGAGCTCGTGCCATCAGCGCATAATGCGGCTGACCGACCACCACGTGGTCGGGACAAAGCGGCAACTCAAGCCGAACACCAGCCTGTGCCACCTCACCATAAAGACAAAACTGCTCAGAGATACACATATGATCTCCGGCAGGGCCTGAGGAATAAAGCAGGTCTGGCCAGATCGATCTATGTTTCACGGGGCCATGCCCCGACGCGCCACGACGGCTATCGAGCCGAACATGGAAAGTATAGTTACGTCCGGACTGAAAATCGCAGACGGACTCCATCCGAAGTATGTCGCGACCTGGCCCAACATAGAGGCGCCGCACACCCCCTCTGCTTCACTGATGAAGTAATGGAACATGAATTCCTAGAAGGGTTCAAACCCGTCAATATCGAATCATATGATGGAACCATAGATCCTGCGGTATGGATTAAAGACTTGCCCGACACTAGCTGAACAGCTTGCCTGAAAACTCTATTGGCAGCTGGGAGGACTTGGAAGAAGCTGCTACCTCTTGAGCACTGCGTTGGATTTCCCCGAAGAGGAGAGGATGATGCAGCAAAGTAGCGTAAGTATTTCCCTCAGTTTTTGAGAACCAAGGTATCAATCCAGTAGGAGGCTACGCGCGAGTGCCTGGTACCTACACAAAGACAATAGCTCAACGCAACCAACATTATTAGGGGTTGTCAATCCCTTCACGGTCACTTACGAGAGTGAGATCTGATAGAGATGATAGATAATATTTTTGGTATAGAGATGCAAAGTGAAAAGTAAAAGGCAAAGTAAAAAGCAAAGCAATAATAAAGTGATGGAGATTGATATGATGAGAATAGACCCGGAGGCCATAGGTTTCACTAGTGGCTTCTCTCAAGAGCATAAGTATTCTATGGTGGGTGAACAAATTACTGTTGAGCAATTGACAGAATTGAGCATAGTTATGAGAATATCTAGGTATGAGCATGTATATAGGCATCACGTCCGGGACAAGTAGACCGACTCATGCCTGCATCTACTACTATTACTCCACTCATCGACCGCTATCCAGCATGCATCTAGAGTATTAAGTTAAAAACATAGTAACGCCTTAAGCAAGATGACATGATGTAGAGGGATAGTTTCATGCAATATGATAAAAAACCCATCTTGTTATCCTCGATGGCAATAATACAATACGTGCCTTGCTTCCCCTTCTGTCACTGGGAAAGGACACCGCAAGATTGAACCCAAAGCTAAGCACTTCTCCCATTGCAAGAAAAACCAATCTAGTAGGCCAAACCAAACTGATAATTTGAAGAGACTTGCAAAGATAACCAATCATACATAAAAGAATTCAGAGTAGATTCAAATATTATTCATAGATAGACTTGATCATAAACCCACAATTCATCGATCTCAACAAACACACCTCAAAAAGAAGATTACATCGAATAGATCTCCACGAGAGAGGGGGAGAACATTGTATTGAGATCCAAAAAGAGAGAAGAAGCCATCTGGCTACTAACTATGGACCCGAAGGTCTGAGGTAAACTACTCACACTTCATCGGAGAGGCTACGGTGATGATGTAGAAGCCCTCCATGATCGATTCCCCTTCCGGCGGAGCTTCGGAACAGGCCCCAAGATGGGATCTCGTAGACACAGACAGTTGCAGTGGTGGAATTAGGTTTTTGGCTCCGTATCTGATCGTTTGGGGTATGTAGGTATATATAGGAGGAAGGAGCACGCCGGTGGAGCTTCGAGGGGCCCCCGAGGCAGGGGGCGCGCCCTAGGGGGGCACCCTCCACCCTCGTGACCGCCTCGTGGCTTTCTTGATGGAGGCTCCAAGTCTCCTGGGTCTTATCTGATGAGAAAATCACGTTCCCGAAGGTTTCATTCCGTTTAGACTTCGTTTGATATTCTGTTTCTCCGAAACTCTGAAATAGGCAAAAAAACAGCAATTCTGGGCTGGGCCTCCGGTTAATAGGTTAGTCCCAAAAATAATATAAAGGTGGAAAATAAAGCCCAATATAGTCCAAAACAGTAGATAATATAGCATGGAGCAATCAAAAATTATAGATACGTTGGAGACATATCAGGCATCCCCAAGCTTAATTCCTACTCGTCCTCGAGTAGGTAAATGATAAAAAGAGAATTTTTGATGCGGAGTGCTACTTGGCATAATTTCAATGTAAATCTTCTTAACTGTGTTATGAATATTCATATCCAAAAGATTCAAGACAAATGTTCATGTTGACATAAAAATAATAATACTTCAAGCATACTAACAAAGCAATTATGTCTTCTCAAAATAACATGGCCAAAGAAAGCTATCCCTACAAAATCATATATTCGGGCTATGCTCTATCTTCACCACACAAAGTATTTAAATCATGCACAACCCCAATGACAAGCCAAGCAATTGTTTCATACTTTTGACATTTTGAAAACTTTTTCGATCTTCACGCAATACATGAGCTTGAGCCATGGATATAACACTATATGTGGAATAGAATGGTGGTTGTGGAGAAGACAAAAAGAGGGGAAGATAGTCTCACATCAGCTAGGCTTATCAATGAGCCATGGAGATGCCCATAAATAGATATCAATGTGAGTGAGTAGGGATTGCCATGCAATGGATGCACTAGAGCTATAAGTATATGAAAGCTCAACAAAAGAAACTAAGTGGGTGTGCATCCAACTCGCTTGCTCACGAAGACCTAGGGAATTTTGAGGAAGCCCATCATTGGAATATACAAGCCAAGTTCTATAATGAAAAATTCCCACTAGTATATGAAAGTGACAAAATGAGAGACTCTCTATCATGGTGCTACTTTGAAGCACAAGTGTGGTAAAAGGATAGTAACATTGTCCCTTCTCTCTTTTTCTCTCATTTTTTTATTTGGGCCTTTTTTATGGCCTTTTTTTATTTTTCGTCCAGAGTCTCATCCCAACTTGTGGGGGAATCATAGTCTCCATCATCCTTTCCTCACTTGGGACAGTGCTCTAAAAATGATGATCATCACACTTTTTATTTTTCTTACAACTCAACAATTACAACTCAATACTTAGAACAAAATATGACTCTATATGAATGCCTCCAGCAGTGTACCGGGATATGCAATGAATCAAGAGTGACATGTATGAAAGAATTATGAACGGTGGCTTTGCCACAAATACTATGTCAACTACATGATCATGCTAGCAATATGACAATGATGGAGCGTGTCATAATAAATGGAACGGTGGAAAGTTGCATGGCAATATATCTCGGAATGGCTATGGAAATGCCATGATAGGTTGGTATGGTGGCTGTTTTGAGGAAGGTATATGGTGGGTGTATGATACCAGCGAAAGGTGCGCGGTATTAGAGAGGCTAGCAATGGTGGAAGGAAGGAAAGTGCGTATAATCCATGGACTCAACATTAGTCATAAAGAACTCATATACTTATTGCAAAAATCTAGAAGTTATCAAAGCAAAGTATTACACACATGCTCCTAGGGGGATAGATTGGTAGGAAAAGACCATTGCTCGTCCCCGACCGCCACTCATAAGGAAGACAATCAATAAATAATCATGCTCCGACTTCATCACATAACGGTTCACCATACGTGCATGCTACGGGAATCACAAACTTTAACACAAGTATTTCTCAAATTCACAACTACTCAACTAGCTGACTCTAATATCACCATCTTAATATCTCAAAAGAATTATAAAGCATCAATCTTTTCTTAGTATTCAACGCACTCAAAAGAAAGTTCTACAAATCTTGAATACCAAGCATATTATTATTAAGCAAGTTTCCATGCTATTAAAGACTCTCAAAATAATCTAAGTGAAGCATGAGAGATCAATAGTTTCTATAAAACAAATCCACCACTGTGCTCTAAAAGATATAAGTGAAGCACTAGAGCAAAACTATAAAGCTCAAAAGATATAAGTGAAGCACATAGAGCAAAACTATAAAGCTCAAAAGATATAAGTGAAGCACATAGAGTATTCTATCAAATTCCAAATTATGTATGGCTCTCTCAAAAGGTGTGTACAGAAAGGATGATTGTGGCACACTAACAAACAAAGACACAAATAACACAAGACGCTCCAAGCAAAACACATATCATGTGGTGAATAAAAATATAGCTCCAAGTAAAATTACCGATGGAAGTAGACGAAAGAGGGGATGCCTTCCGGGGCATCCCCAGGCTTTGAATTTTTTATGTCCTTGGATTATCTTGGGGGTGCCATGGGCATCCCCAAGCTTAGGCTCTTTCCACTCCTTGTTCCATAATCCATCAAAAAGATTTCACCCAAAACTTGAAAACTTCACAACACAAAACTCAATAGAAATCTCGTGAGCTCCGTTAGCGAAAGAAAAACAAAAGATCACTTCAAGGTACTGTAATGAACTCATTATTTATTTATCTTGGTGTTAAACCTACTGTATTCCAACTTCTCTATGGTTTATAAACTATTTTACTAGCCATAGATTCATCAAAATAAGCAAACAACACACGAAAAACAGAATCTGTCAAAAACAGAATAGTCTGTAGTAATCTGTAGCTAGCGCAAACTTCTGGAACTCCAAAAAATCTACCAAAATAGGACTACCTATAAAATTTGTTTATTAATCATCATCAATTTGAATCAGTATTTTATCACATTCTGGTGATTTTTGACAATTGTTTTTGTGAACAGAAAGTTTTTGGAAATTACAGCAAGATCAAATAACTATCATCCAAGAAGATCCTATAGGTCTAACTTGGCACAAACACTAATTAAAACATAAAACCACATCTAAACATAAGGTAGATGGATTATTTATTCCTAATCAGAATAAAAAACAAAAAAAACAAAAACAAATTGGGTTGCCTCCCAACAAGCGCTATCGTTTAACGCCCCTAGCTAGGCATAAAAGCAAGTATAGATCTAGGTATTGCCATCTTTGGTAGGCAATCCATAAGTGGATCTCATGATAGATTCATATGGTAATTTTATTTTATTTCTAGGGAAGTGTTCCATGCCATTTTTTAATGTAAATTGAAATATAATATTCCCTTCCTTCATATCAATAATTGCACCAACCGTTCTAAGGAAAGGTCTACCGAGAATAATAGGGCAAGAAGGATTGCAATCTATATCAAGAACGATAAAATCTACGGGCACATAATTCCTATTTGCAACAATAAGAACATCATTAATTCTTCTCATAGGTTTCTTAATAGTGGAATCCGCAAGATGCAGGTTTAGAGAGCAATCGTCAAAATCACGGAAATCTAGCAAATCACACAAAGTTTTGGGAATAGTAGAGACACTAGCACCCAAATCACACAAAGCATAAAACTCATCATAATATTTAATTTTAATTTTAGTAGTAGCTTCCCACTCATCATAAAGTTTTCTAGGGATAGAAACTTTCAACTCAAGTTTTTTTCATAAGATTGCATCAAGGCATCAACGATATGTTCGGTAAAGGCTTTATTTTGACTATAACCATGAGGATAATTTAGCACAGATTGCAACAAGGAAATACAATCAATTAAAGAGCAACTTTCATAATTAAATTCCTTGAAATCCAATATAGTGGGTTTAGCAACATCTAAGGTTTTATTTCTTTCAATCCTACTTTTATCAATTTCATCATCAAGATCTAAATACTCCGAATTTTTAGAACGCCTTCTAGGTAAGGGATGATCCTATTCAGTTTCATCAAGATTCATATTGCAAAACAAAGATTTAATAGGAGACGCATAATAACTTTTAGATATTCATCTTGATTTTCATAGGAATCCGGTTTAGCAGCCATCTTATTGACTAAGGTAGCTTGCATATGCAAAATTTCAGCAGTTAAATTTTCAAGACGAGCAATTTGGGATCTTATACCATCAAATTCATTAGACATATCATCGAGCTCTTTATTCATATAACTCATAAAACTTTTTTGTTCCTTAAGCTCATTTCTAAAGAAATTATTATGCTCAAATTGCAAAACCATAAACTTCCTAATGTTGTTTTCGATCTCCTCTAACCTTTTAAGGTGAAGATCACCAGATCTAGCTAGAGCTATCACGGAAAGCAAGCAATCCAACACATCAGCAAACAAAAGGCAAGTGAGAAAAAGGCAAACAGAAAAAGAGAGGGTGAATAAAACGGCAAGGGTGAAGTGGAGGACAGGAAAACGAGAGGCAAATGGCAACTAATGTAATGCGAGAGATAGGGATTGTGAAGGGTACTTGGTATGTTGACTTTTGCGCAGACTCCCCGGCAACGGCGCTAGAAATTCTTCTTGCAACCTCTTGAGCACTGCGTTGGATTTCCCCGAAGAGGAGAGGATGATGCAGCAAAGTAGCGTAAGTATTTCCCTCAGTTTTTGAGAACCAAGGTATCAGTCCAGTAGGAGGCTACGCACGAGTCCCTCGTACCTACACAAAAACAATAGCTCAACGCAACCAAAGCGATTAGGGGTTGTCAATCCCTTCACGGTCACTTACGAGAGTGAGTTCTGATAGAGATGATAGATAATATTTTTGGTATTTTTGGTATAGAGATGCAAAGTGAAAAGTAAAAGGCAAAGTAAAAAAGCAAAGCAATAATAAAGTGATGGAGATTGATATGATGAGAATACACCCGGAGGCCATAGGTTTCACTAGTGGCTTCTCTCAAGAGCATAAGTATTCTACGGTGGGTGAACAAATTACTGTTGAGCAATTGACAGAATTGAGCATAGTTATGAGAATATCTAGGTATGATCATGTATATAGGCATCACGTCCGAGACAAGTAGACTCACTCCTGCCTGCATCTACTACTATTACTCCACTCATCGACCGCTATCCAGCATGCATCTAGAGTATTAAGTTAAAAACAGAGTAACGCCTTAAGCAAGATGACATGATGTAGAGGGATAGTTTCATGCAATATGATAAAAACCCCATCTTGTTATCCTTGATGGCAACAATACAATAGGTGCCTTGCTGCCCCTTCTGTCACTGGGAAAGGACACCGCAAGATTGAAACCAAAGCTAAGCACTTCTCCCATTCCAAGAAAAACCAATCTATTAGGCCAAACCAAACTGATAATTCGAAGAGACTTGCAAAGATAACCAATCATACATAAAAGAATTCAGAGAAGATTCAAATATTATTCATAGATAGACTTGATCATGAACCCACAATTCATCGGTCTCAACAAACACACCACAAAAAGAAGATTACATCGAATAGATCTCCACGAGAGAGGGGAAGAACATTGTATTGAGATCCAAAAAGAGAGAAGAAGCCATCTAGCTACTAACTATGGACCCGAAGGTCTGAGGTAAACTACTCGCACTTCATCGGAGAGGCTATGACGATGATGTAGAAGCCCTCCGTGCTTGATTCCCCTTCCGTCGGAGCTCCGGAACAGGCCCCAGGATGGGATCTCGTGGATACAGAAAGTTGCGGCAGTGGAATTAGGTTTTTGGCTCCGTATCTGATCGTTTGGGGGTACGTAGGTATGTATAGGAGGAAGGAGTACGTTGGTGGAGCTTCGAGGGGCCCATGAGGCAGGGGGCGCGCCCTAGGGGGGCGCCCTCCACCCTCGTGACCGCCTCGTGGCTTTCTTGATGGAAGGTCCAAGTCTCCTAGGTCTTATCTGATGAGAAAATCACGTTCCCGAAGGTTTCATTCCGTTTGGACTCCGTTTGATATTCTGTTTATCCGAAACTCTGAAATAGGCAAAAACAACAATTCTGGGCTGGGCCTCCGGTTAATAGGTTAGTCCCAAAAATAATATAAAAGTGGAAAATAAAGCCCAATATAGTCCAAAACAATAGATAATATAGCATGGAGCAATAAAAAATTATAGATACGTTGGAGACGTATCAGAAGCCTTCCTTGACAACTTCCAAGGTACATATGTTCGACCTCCGGATGCCAATGACTTAAGTCACATAATCCAACAGCCCAGAGAGCCAGCCAAGACATACTGGACTAGATTCCTAACCAAAAAGAACTAGATCCTCGATTGTCTAGATGCCGAAGCCCTGGTGGCATTTAAACATAGCATACGGGACGAATGGCTCGCTCGACACCTCGGCCAAGAAAAGCCGAAGTCCATGGCAGCCCTCATGGCAGTCATGACCCGCTTTTGCGCATGCGAAGATAGATGGCTAGCCCGTAGTAATAACAATACGTGCGAACCTAGCACTTCAGAAGCTAGAAACAGCAACGGCAAGCCCTGACGCGACAAACATAGACGTCGAGGCAACGGTGATAATACCGAGGACAAGGTGGTCAATGTCGGATTCAGTGGCTCCAAGTTCGGTCAGCGGAAGAAGCCATATAAAAGAAATAATCAGGGCCCTTCCAGCCTGGACCGCATACTCGATTGCCCATGTCAGATACATGGCACCCCTGATAAACTAGCCAATCATATCCACAGGAGTTGTTGGGTCTTCAAACAGGCCGGCAAGTTAAATGCCGAAGACAAAGAGAAGGGGTCGCAAAGTGAGAATGGCTAGGAGCCCCGTCCACCGAACACATGGGGATAGAAGAAGTTTCCTCCTCAAATCAAAATGGTGAACATGATATACGCCACCCATATCCCCAAGAGGGAGCGCAAACGCATGCTCAGGGACGTCTATGTGATAGAGCCAGTGGCCCCAAAATTCAACCCATGGTCATCGTGCCCGATCACTTTCGATCGTAGGGATCATCCGACCAGTATCCATCATGGCGGGTCAGCCGCACTAGTCCTCGATCCAATAATGGATGGATTTCATCTCACACGAGTCCTCATGGATGGCGGCAGCAGCATCAACCTGCTTTACCAGGATATAGTGCGCAAAATGGGCATCGACCCATCAAGGATCAGGCCCACCAACACCACCTTTAAAGGAGTTATACGAGGTGTAGAGGCCCGCTGCTCGGGCTCAATCACACTGGAAGTCATCTTCGAATCTCCGGATAACTTCCGTAGCAAGGAGTTAATCTTCGATATCGTCCCCTTCCAAAGTGGCTACCAAGCACTGCTCGGACGAACTACGTTTGCTCGATTCAATGCGGTGCCGCACTATGCTTATCTCAAGCTCAAGATGCCCGGTCCACGCGGTGTCATAACAGTCAATGGAAATACGGGGAGGTCCATCCGTACCGAGGAGCACACCACTACCCTGGCAGAAGAAGTACAGAGCACCCTCCGCAAACAAAACCTCAATTCGGCAGCCGTTCTCCCGGACACTGTCAAACGAGTCTGGACTACCATGCGCCAGGACAGCCCAGCTTGTCAAGAGCTCAACTAGCAATTCGGCCTCCGTGCCAGACCACACCAAGTGGCGGCGTTCGCGCCGCGCGTACATAACTACGCACTCAAAACACCATGGGCATAGACGGAGGCATGCTAGATTGTGATCCATATTAAGGCTCGACCTCCCCTGGACACGCATACTTTGACTTTTTCTTTTTCCCTCCTCAGGTTTCCTTTCCGCAGGTCCCTCTCGCCGCCCTCATAATCGGTCCTTTCAAAGAACGAACACACCAAGGTGGCAAGTAGCACAGACGTGCGGAGGAATCTCTAGATGTCCCTCTTGGCGACCACTCTACCTGTTTTTAGGACCCGTACGCAGCTCCTCCTTGGTCTTGGCATGTCAAATAGCCACTGTTGCTTCTCGCACTTTTTTGTTCACTTACGCTCTCACATATTAATTAAAATTATAATGGAAACAGTTTGTGGCCCAACGTACGTGGCACCTTCTTCTTCTTTATTTTTATTTTTGCGATTTTAATTTGCATCCGTACACCTTGGTACACCGTAATCCGCCAGGGGCTTTATTGCGCCCCACACTATGGCAACAAGTCCGAACACTTTTACAGTATAGTTCGGCACCCCGAATTTAGCATTATATGCATTGGCTCCGAATGATGTATTTGGTCAATAGTTGGGTTGCCCGGCTCTTGTGCTTACTACCTTGCGTTCCGCTATATCGGCTAGGGTAGTAAAGGGAGAACTACTGCGATTGTGTCCCAGTTTATCCGAATGAGCACCACAGTAGAGAAAGCCGAAAACTGACTGTCATGATGCAGTGTGAGTCGGTCAGCTCTTTGGAGGTTTCAAATCTTTAGCGATTTTTCTTGCATTACGCGGCAAATCAGTTCTCATCCGATCAGGTGTTTACAACACCCTAGTCTGGACACTAGGGGCTGCGCCTATATTTTCATTGTCAAACTCCTATGGCTAAGTGAGGGTAATAAAGCCACATAGTCCGATTGCCTGGTTCGTTGCGCTAAACACCTCCTTTTAAGGACCAAACTCTTGGATAAAGCGTGTTTATATTCATCCCAAACACCCCCGTACTACCTATGTGGGGGCTGAAGCTGATGACTGGCCAACTCTTAGATTTGATAAAAACGGCCACACAGGAGGTAATTTTTTTTAACTAAACAAAACAGCAAAACATTATATTACATTTCAATCCTTTTTATCATACAGGGCGGGATTACATGAATGTATTCATTTGAAAATTATGTCCTTAGCACATTGCTCCGCTACAATGCGGGATCCCTTCAGAACATCTTCAAAATACCGCTCGGGCGTGCGGTGCTCCTTGCCCGTAGGCCATCCTTCGGTCGCGAGCTTGACGGCATCCATCTTCGCCCATTGTATCTTGACGCGGGCGAAGGCAATCCGCGCACCTTCTATGCAGACCGACTGCTTGATGGCATCAAGCCACGGGCAGGCATTGACCAGCTCACTACTAGGAAAGGGCTATAGATAGGATTGATACTAATGGCACACCAGGGAAGTAGTGCGCCACTACTATATACTAATGGCACACCTGTTGGTGATGCGCCATTAGTGTGGAAGACACTAATGGCGCACTAGAAACAGGGTGCGCCACTAGCATTAATTTTTTTTCATTTTTCCATACATACTAATGGCGCATCAGGTCGACAATGCGCCATTACTAGTTCTTACTAGTAATGGCGCACCAGGCAGAGAGTGCGCCATTACTGTAATTTTTTCTTATTATTTTTTTTTTGCAAAACTACTAATGGCGCACCGTTTCACAGTGCGCCATTACTAGTTTAAACTAGTAATGGCGCACTATTACACAGTGCGCCATTAGTATATATATTTATATTTTTTACTTTTTTGCAAAACTTCTAATGGCGCACCACCTGCAGGTGCGCCATTAGTAACCAGGGTTACTAATGGCGCATTTCCTTGTGGTGCGCCATTAGTAACTTGGGACCCCAACAAGATATTTTGGACAGCCCCACACCTACCCACTCACTTTCCCCACTTCATTCCCTCCACCTCCTTCTCCAACCTTTCGGCTGCCCCCTCCTCCTCACCTCATTTCCACCATAGATTCATCAAAATTAAGTGGTGAAATTACCTTTTTTTGATAGGTAAGTAAGGGAAAAGCTATCTTCATGATATAGATCTACTTTTTTTCTCCCTAGCTCGCTCCAACAACGTGCACATGCACTTTTCGTGGCCTAGCTAGATCTATGTATGTTTGTGGTGTTGCATGTGTTTGTGGTGTTGCATATATGTTTGTGTTTGAAGGTACCGGTATTTGAAATGCGATAGTTGCCAATATTTTGCCGGAATGTTTTGATTCATTTCCGTTTCGGCGAGAATTTTGGCACTATGCATTATTTTTGGTCCTATTTTTAGGGAAGGTCATGCCAAAATTTTTCTTGGTTCTAAAATATCGTTTTGCTCTACCCCGCAGGCGACCATGGTCCGCACGATGACTGAAGGCATCGTGAATAGGTTTTTGAGCTCCGTGAAGGTCGAGATGCTTCAAAAGAACGAGACGGAGATAAGATGTCCATGTCGAAGATGCAAGCTAAAGAGCCTTATTACGGACCCGGATTCCAGGCAGGTGCGGGACCACCTGCTCTGGCGTGGTTTCATGGATGGCTATCGGTGGCAAGGTGATGAACATGACTATGAAGTCGTCCATGGCCGGGGCCGGGAAAGAAATGAGGAAAGGCAACAAGACAAGTACCACCGCGGCGAGGGCGGGCGAGAAGACGAAGAATCTCCAGGACATGATCACGACGGTGATGCTGTACACAGTCATCATGTAGAAGATGTCATACATGATGATGAGGAAGATCAAGACGAAGGGCATGATCATGAAGATGAAGATGCCGGAGCAGACGACGATGAGGCTGGGTGCAGGACCCTCATATTCAAGAGCTGCTTCTCAAGCAGACGGATAACGCAAGAGCTGCCGCCCGAGAGAAAGCCAAGCTGGATCAACTGGAGATAGACGTAGTTACTCCATTGTATGAAGGATGCAGACCCGAGGATACCCGCCTGAAAGTAACGCTCATGGCTCTGGAGATGAAGGTAAAACACAAAATGACCGACGCATGCTTCGACGAGAACATGTCATTCTGGCACGAACGTCTTCCCAAGGGGAACAAGTGCCCCACCAGTTTCGAGGAGGCGAAGAAAATTGTGTGTCCTCTGGATTTACCGCACGTGAAATACCATGTATGCATGAACAATTGTATCATTTATCAGGACGAGCACACGGAGTCTACCATATGTCCGGTGTGCGGCGTCACTCGATACAAGAAGAGGAAGAAAGCTCCTCGAAAATCGGTGTGGTACTTTCCGATCACTCCTCGTCTGCAGTGGTATTTCGCGGACCCTAAGGTAGCAAAGCTCCTGCATTGGCACGCGGATAGGGAGGAGAAGAAGCGGGAAGATGACGCAAATGATCCGGAGATAAATAAAAAAGACAAGATGCTGAGTCACCCTAAGGATGCGAGCCAGTGGCAAGTGTTAAACTTCGAATACCCAGAATTCGGGAAGGATCCAAGGAACATCATGCTGGGCGCGAGCACCGATGGAGTCAATCCGTTTGGCAGCCAGAGAAGCACACATAGCACCTGGCTTGTGTTTGTGTGAATGTACAACCTTCTCCCCTGGTTGTGCATGAAGAGGAAGTACATTCACATGAGTATGCTAATTGAAGGGCCGAAACAACCAGGGAACGACATCAATCTGTATCTGGGGCTGCTGAAGGAGGAGCTAGACACGCTGTAGAAAACGCCAGCCAATACGTGGGACGCCGCAGAGAAAGAATATTTCCCTATGAGAGCCGCACTCCTCACGACGGTGCACGACTATCTCGGTTACGGATATCTCACGGGGCAGGTAGTCCACGGATTTTCTGGATGCATAAGGTGCATGGATGACACAACGTATCGCCAGCTAGATAGAGATCCCGAGTCTTCGAAAACCGTGTTCATGGGACATCGAAGGTGGCTTCACGACGATGACCCGTGGAGGAAACGCAAGGATCTGTTCGATGGTGAAACCAAACCCCGAAAACGCCCGTGTACGAGGAGCGGTGAGGAAATAGACAAGCTGTTGAAAAATTGGACAGACTGCCCACTGCCGGGAAAGAAGCAAAAGGCGCCAAAGCCGGGAAAGAAGCGAAAGGCGCTAGAGCCGCTGCTGAAGGTATGGAAAATGTGGTCTGTTTTCTGGGACTTGCCGTACTGGAAGATCCACTGTGTGCCTCACAGCCTTGATGTCATGCATATCACGAAGAACGTGTGCGAGAGTCTGCTTGGTACCCTTCTCAACATGCCAGAGAGGACCAAAGATGGGCCGAAAGCAAGGGCAGACTTGAAATCAATGGGCATCAGGCAGGAGCTTCACACTAATGATGATGACGATGATGATGATGATGAGGCGAAGCAGGATACATAAAGTCGTCGCAAAGGCAAAAAGGCCAAGAAGACCGGAAATGACTACCCTCCCGCGTGCTTCACTCTAAGTCAGGAGGAGATCGAGCAGTTTTTCACCTGCCTCCTAGGAGTAAAACTTCCTTACGGTTACGCGGGGAAGATAAGCAGATACCTAGACCCAGCGAAGCAGAAGTTCAGCGGGATGAAGTCTCATGACTGTCACGTGCTGATGACGCAGATACTTCCGGTTGCAATCCGTGGGATCATGGACGCGCACGTCCGTGAAACGCTATTTGGCCTATGCAACTTTTTTGACGTCATCTCTCGGAAGTCGATTGGCATGAGGCAACTCAGAAGGCTACAGGAAGAGATCGTGGTGATACTATGCGAGCTTGAGATGTACTTCCTGCCCGCATTCTTCGATGTTATGGTGCATCTGCTGGTCCATATCATGAAGGATATCATTCAACTTGGGCCGACGTTCCTGCACAGCATGATGCCGTTCGAAAGGATGAATGGTGTCATCAAAGGATACGTTCGCAACATGTCACGTCCAGAGGGAAGTATAGCCAGGGGCTTTCTGACCGAAGAGTGCATCTCCTACTACACGAATTATCTAGGCATCGAGAACCCCGTTGGTCTGCCCGTCAACAGGCACCTCAGCAGGCTCGCTGGATGGGGTCACCGTGAGGGTCGCCATGAAATGCATGTTGACTTCGAGGGTCGACTCGCCAACTTTGAAAGAGCAAACCTAGTCGCGCTACAACACATAGACGTGGTCGATCCTTGGGTGGTAGAGCACAAAACCTTTATTGAGAAGACGTACAATGACCGAGGCCAACAGAGGACGGACGGAGATATACTCAAAGAGGACAACTCATGTTTCACGCGTTGGTTCAAGCAGAAGCTTCTGTCGTACCCTTTACATGAGGATTCTTCCGCGGAAGAACAACTCATATTCGCCTTGTCATAGGGCACCAAGCACAACCTGATGACCTATGAGGCGTACGATATCAACGCCTACACATTCTACACCGAGGACAAGGACATGAAGAGCGATGGTTATCAAAACTCCGGGGTAACGATGGAATCCTACACCGGCAACGACAAGGCCAGATACTACGGAAGGATTGAGGAGATCTGGGAGCTGATCTACGCTGGAGAGAAGGTCCCGATGTTTCGTGTCAGATGGGCCAAGAGCGTCCTAAAAGAAGACCGGTATTTCACCACCATGGTTATACCCGAAGTCAAATCCAAGACGGCGGGCGCAAATGTCACCGCGAAAAATGAGCCATGGGTACTGGCTTCCCAAGTGGACCAATGCTTCTTCATTACCGACCCGTCAAAGCCCAGTCGTGTTGTCATGAGGAGAGGCAAAAGGAAGATCATCGGAATGGATGGAGTAGCCAATGAGCAAGACTTCGACAAGTACGGCGACCCGAAGATCAAACATGACGACGACGATGAAGTAGCAGCACACACCATAAGAAGAAGCAGGACCACCCTACCTAAAGGACGTCCGTTCCACAGAAGAACTCCATTTGCGAAAAAGAAGGGCAAGAAGATTGTGAACAGATAGCTAGCTAAGATCGATTGTATTTAAATTGTAGTCTTCATTTCTCGATTGTATTTCAAGGGCACTTTTTGATATCATGAATATTTTTAAATTTCATGGGCTCTTTTGAATTCATGAGGACACTTGATCTCGATCCCCTCCATCTCGATCTCGATTCCCCCTCCATCTCGATCTCGATCCCACCCGCACCCTCCCCCGCTAGCTAGCTCCACCGCCGACGACGACCCACCGCAACCCTCCCACGCTCCACCGCCGCCGACGAGCACCCGGCCCCCCGCACCCCTGGGGGGGTTATTACTGTTTCTATGAAAAAATATTACTGTTATGATTTAAACAAGTTTGAACATATTTAAACACAAATAAATATCAAACAGGATTTAAAATGCATAAAAAAATATTGGGGAGCCTGGAAATCGAACCCAGGACCTCCTGGTGTGTGTGCTGCGTATTGACCAGTCGGGCTAGTGGGCGGGGTCTGTTGTAGATAGGGTTAGGTTGTATATAACCTGACAAGTCGGGCTAGATTAAATTACTTATGGTGCACCCCTCGGTGGTGCGCCATTGCTATGGATGTACTTATGGCGCACCCCTGGGTGGTGCGCCATTGCTAAGCCCCCCCACACTAAAATCCCCAATCTCCATTTCTCTCTAATCCCTCCCCTGCCTCGTCTCACCCGCGCCTGACCACCACTGCCCACCACTTCCCCCGTGCTTGCCGTCCCCGGCCGTGCTCACTTCCCCCGCCGCACCCGACCACCTCCCTCACCGTCCCCCCTCCGCCCGCGCCCGCGCCCTCGCCGTCATCCTCCCCCCGTGGCCCCGCCTGTGTCAACCTCCCTCCCGAGCGCGACAGCTAGGGTTCCTAGCCGCCGCCACCGCTGCCGGCCCGCCGCCGCGGCGCGCCCAGCCGGCCGAACCCTCCGCTGCCGCGCCTCCGGTACAAGACCCCAGCAGCGCCTCCCTCCATCAAGCAGCCGCTCCCACCAGCGGTGACCCCCTCCCTGGAGCAGGCGCTCCTGCCCAGCAACGCTACCGCCCGGAGCTACGCCGGCGACCAGTCCGTAGACAGGTAGCCACCACTCCTTCGTCCTTCCTCCCTCTTCCCTCATCCCCCTCCCTCCTTCCTCTTGCATCCTCTCTTCAATTTTTTGCTTGCTACGTGATTTTTCCAGAGCATGCTCAAGTTTACATGTGAAAGGATTGTGCTTGATAGGTGTTTTTGATAATGCCTCTAAGGGAGGGGGCATCGCGTCATTAGTCTCTGTATCAGAGTCTTTTTTTCCTAGCCGTGTTGTCACCGAAAAATGCAATAAATTCTCATGGTTCGAAACCTTTGATACTTGGCTTCTCCAAATGAGAAATTTATGCATGCAATAATTGGTTTACCTTAGTTTGCAGAAATATGAAATTAAGCCTTACTTAGTAACAATGTTTCAAGAAGATCAATTTGGAAGCTCTGCTTCACAGGATGCCTTCAGACACTTGCACCTGAGACACTATGGCATCAACACTTGTAAGAAAAGAAATAGCAGGAGAATGAAGATTATATTAAAAAATGGTATTAGTAGTGGTAAACAAGCATATAATCCCTCCCAGGTAGTAACAATAACTTTATGCAGGAGAGTGAAAGAAGAAGCATAGGCGATCAGGTTCGATCACGGTTGGAGAAAAATTGAGGCGTTTGTTGGCTCCAAGATAGTGATACAGGTATATACATGTGCTCTGCTTACTTGATCATACAGAAGATTTTCATATAAGAGTTACGTTTCAAGTTGCTGAACCTTTTCATATAAGTTTGCTTCCAAGGAGTTGTTCTCTGTCTGGTCCAATTCTGAAGAAATAAAAAGTGAATAGTTTGTTTGTTCCCTGTGTGGTCACTCTATTTTTTGAGTACTGACATTAGTTATGTTTGTTAGCAGCAAGATATTTAAATGAAGCTTGTTCTTTTTCAACTGTTCAACTGATGCCATGAAACTGAATATAGTAGTTGAAAACCCTGTTTTTCTTCCTGATCGTGAAAATTTCATGGGTGCTGTAAAATGTGCAGGTGGTGAGTTGAGGCTCAGCATACAACTTGTTTGGACTAACCAAGAGGACGAGGTATGTTGCTTGCCCAAGCTAAGTGACACGTACGCACCAAGTTTTCTGTTATATAATTACCTGTTAGTGCTTAGTTAAACTGCATGATACAGCCATAGCAGATGGATGGTACTAGGTGTTGTTTTGTTTCTTGCCAATGAATTCAGAGAGTAGATGTGCCACTGCAGATTTGTTTTCTTGAAGGCAGCTCACATAAGTTGAGCTACAAGTGAACAACTTGCTGCTATTAGATCTGGAATGGAAGCTCACATAAGTTGAGCTGATTTTTGTCCATATGAAAGCAAAGGACCATATGGTCTGTGGCCTTTTCATCCATATGAAAGTAGAGGCACATTGTGGTGCTAGTTTGCTGGGTTTTGTCTCCGACCATCATGTCGTGATGAATTTGCAGGTACCCCGAGAGGCCCTTGAGTTTGCCGGAATGTCGGTTAACTTCCGTTTCGGCAAATTCGGGTACTCCATATGTCCTATTTTCAGCAAAGGTCATGCTGAAATTTTCCGTGAATTTTAGCATGACTTTGCTCAAAATAGGACATATGGGGTACTTGCGATAATGCATGGGCCGGGGTATCTTAGTACTTAATTAAGTAGGATCAACTGCCCCTTTATTCTTCCTGCATTAAACCATAGGTGGCAATAGAGCCAAGTGATTAGGTCGAACTTAGAATTCTCCTTAGCATCGATAAACCCTAGATTATAAACCCAACATAGGTGGCAATAGAGCCAAGTGATTAGTGCCTAGTGATTAGGCCCAACCTAGGGTGCCTCGGCATCGATAAACCCTAAATGATGAAAACTTAACTTGGCTGCCCCGGATGCCTCGGTGTCGATGAGAACCTAAATGATGTACGCTTAGGCTTTTAGGGTGCCTCGGTGTCGACAAACCCTAAATGATGAAAGCTTAGGCTTTTAGGGTGCCTCGGTGTCGACAAACCCTAAATGATGAGACCATGATCTTGTTCTTTGACAATAACCAACTTTTTGACCAAACTTTTTTCCTATTTAGAGCGAAACATGGCCCACAACGATGAGGCCGGTGGTTCGGGCGGCAAGCAATTCTCGGAGCTGTCCCAGGAGATGGAGGAACAACCTTACCGCTATGAGGACGCCGCGGAAGACACCGATCCTGATTACACAACGCCTAGTGGCGTCGGGGATGACACCATTGATGGTGCCGCCAAGGATGCCACCACTGATGATGGCGGCGCACACACAGATGGCAGCCAACCGAAGAAGCAAAGGAAGGACCGACGCTCGAATGCTCTCCGCACCCTCAAGGAGGAATTCACTCAAGTGGACTCCGACGGGAATCCAACGGAGCCCAAACATATAGTCAAGGGGTACTCGCTTCAACTCGGGTGCATTCTCCGGAGCACCGTCTCGATCAACACCGAGAACCTTAGGCATAAGGACCGAGGGAATTTGCGCAACCTCCTCTTCACGAAGCTGCACGAACGATACAAGTTCCCCACCGAATTTGAAAACACACGCCTCTCAGGGAATAAAGTGAACAGTGCCGCCCTCACAAAGATGAGCACGACCCTGTCTACTTGGAAAAGCGCGGTGAAGAGAATGATTGATAAAGGTGATAGTTATGAAAAGATCAAGGCGAAATATCCTTTGATGAGCGAAGATGAGTACAAGGAGTTCAAGATCAAGTGCGAGAGCAGTGCAACCTCCGAATCAAGTCAGTGGGGGAAAGAAATGCGGGAGTTGAACTTAGGGGAACACAAACTCGGTCCCGGCGGTTATAGAGTGGCGGAGCCTATATGGGACAAGGAGGACACGGAGCGTGTCGAGCAAGGCCTACCGCCCCGCTTCGAGAAATAGAGCGGTGCCCGGTACAAGGAGGATCCGATAACAAAGGAGCTTACCACGGATCCGAAGACCAGGGCGCTTGAGCTTCTTCTGGTAAGGAATACACCCCCGCGTAATTAGCTCCATATGGTTGCACTCTAATTAATCCCCAATATTTCTAAATGGTTCATGTTCCTTTCACAGGACACTGAAAGCAGTAGCGCGGGGTCGTCGAAGAGCTCCCCTTTCGACACCCCTTTAAATAGGGCGTTGAACGTAATGAAAAACAAGGATAAGCTCACTAAGCCAACATCAGCTGGTCGTGTGGCCGGCAAAGGCTTGTCCACAAAATGGGGGTCATACTATACCGTTGGTGCGCGGAAGGAGAAAAAGACCAGCCAGGAAAGCCAGACGCGCGAGGTTGAAGAACTCAAGGCACAAGTGGCGCGAATTCCGGAGCTGTCCAAGAGCAAGTGCAACAACAACTTGGAACGACGCTCAACGCCATGGTGCCTACGTTGATTTATGGGCTGACGACGTGGATTGCGGGCGGCCAACATGGGCCTCCCCCGATTCCCAGCTTCACGGCCAGCAACTCGCACCTCGCCAGCAAGCGCCCCCTCCGTCAGTTGCACGCCCACCGTTGGTGGTACCTCGACATTAGCCGAGCTCGATGGCATCACGGTAACCAAGCCTCTCGGCCGATGACTTCATCTCCTTGCGTTTGACTGGGCATCCCTGACGCCCTGTACATGTTTTCGCAGGGCACCGCCGACGTTCCTTGCACTCTTCTGCATTTCGTGGGCGCCGAGTTGGTCGATGTCGCCAAGGGCAGAATCGTTCAACCGGGCAACCCCATGTTCCACGATAATCTGATGCCACCCACAATGTATAGGGTTGAAGTGGTTCGGGTGCTGCCAGGCTGCGACGAGCTGTTACCTCCGATTCGACCCACTGGGGCCGACGAAGAAGATGAGATGACCCTCAGCACCTACGTAAACTGGCCCCTACTTTGGCCGAAGAGCCAGATTCGTTTGGGGGCAGGGGACACCACCCCACAGACAAGACCGCCAGTCGTGCCGGCGCCAAGCCATGGCAAGAACGCCACAACGCTACCGGACCTGCCGGACATCCCTATTGCACAGGATCCGGACAGCCCTATGGCACAGGATCCGGACGGCGACGACAACGACGACGGTACATTTACCAAAGTTGATAAGTATTTTGCCGAACATGGGTACGCTGACGAGTTCTGCGGGCCTCTTTCTCAAGAACCCAACCAAGACGACCGCGATCGAGCTGGTATGGCGGAGAAATCCAATTGCAACATGCGTCGTCTGGCGTTCAGTTCTCAGGACACGCCTCCAGCTCCCGCCTTCACCGAGCCTCAGATAGCTGAGGTGCGAAATATTATCAGCCCCAACACGCTCAAGAAGGCGGTCTGTGAGCAGAACTCGGTCCCATTATAGGAGATCAAGAAGAAGGGACGGAAACGAAAGACTAACAAGGGCACCGGTGCGAGCTAGCCAGCACCGAGTTCGATCCGTGCTCAGGACGGGCCACCTTCACCTAAGGATATCTCGAGGAGGGTGCATGTGGCGGGTAGGGTGATGCTACCGCCAAATATGCTGAATGCTACAACCGGTGCTATGCGGAGTCTGCACGACAGTGTTCTTTCTTTGGAGAAGCGGTGTCTCAGAGAGAAGGATGTGGCATACCTGGTTTTCGTGGCCAAGGTGCCAGAGGGCAAGGGCTTTGTGGATGGCGACATCGGGGGTACGATCGTCCTATGGTTTGATGACATCTTTGCTATGTTTAACCTTCATCCGCTGCACTACACCTTCATTCGGCTGTTTTCACTGAGTATGGAGATGCGGATCATTAGAGACAAGACCCCGGACATCGTGATAGTCGACCCCTTCTACATGCGTGCCAAGCACTTGAGCAGTGATGGGGACCACCAAGTTGCGAGTTCACACCTCGAAGGCGTCATTCTGGCAAACCCAGATAAGAATAACTTCCTTGTGGCTTACTTTCCCAAGTAAGTCACCCCTTAACCACCCCGTAACATATGATTTCTTATATTTTGATCGTTCTTTTTTTTCTAACATTCCGTGTTCTGTGCAGTGACACACATTGCACACTCATCCTCTTAAGCCCGAAATATTCCATGGCCACGTATTTAGACCCGAACCGTAACTCCAAGATAGACTACACAAATGTCAAGAAAGTTCTTGATGATGTTCTCCCTGCCTACGCCAAATCTGGGCAGTTCGTAAGTACGGCAAGCACATGTTCTCACACAATACGAAGTTCTGCTGCGTCAAGCAGCCACCTGGCGGTCAGAAGGATGCCTACTACGCCCTCCATCACATGCGGGCGATCGTAAGGGACCATCATCAACTTCTGCTACCAGATAATCTCAAAGATTGGGCCACGAGCTTGTCGGCAGTCCAGGACGCGGACCTCAGACAAGAATTCTTTCGCATCCAGTCGGAGTTTGCGGACATCATCCATCAAGATGTCCTTCATACCTCGGGGCAGTTCTTCCTCAGATATCAACCGTCCAACAGTGAGATAGATGAAATGCTACAAATGCAGGGTGACAACGACCGTGATTTCATGACCATCACGACAGACGGCGGCTTCATCCACGTTCCTGTCCGATGAGTCGAGTCGAAAGTAGTGATGTGTAGTTTTGAAACATTGATTGGCTCATGTTGTAATTATACTTTAATTAATTCGTATGTCTCTTTGGTTTGGACAGTCGTTCAACCTAGATGTAATCGATGCTATTTATTAGTAGGACCATGAATCGTGCTATTAATGTCTTGCTTTTCTCTTGCGATCCTTTTGTTGCATACTTACATATTGCTTATGTATTGTCTGTTGTTTGGCTTGTGCATAGAGATGCTGTCATACGTCGTGTACAAGGGTAAGGTTCCCGGAGTCTACGACGACTGGGAGGAGTGTCGGAGACAGGTTCACCATTTCAGCGGTAATTGTTACAAAGGGTACACCACTAGGGCGGAGGCCGAATCTAGATACGCCCGCTATCTAGCGGGAGAGAGGAGGGAGCGTTGGAGGAACCGGATGAAGACCAGTTTGATCGCAATGATGCTCATCGTGATGACCACAGCTCTCTTCTATGTGATGGTAGTTTAGATGATCGATATCGACTTGTAATGTGCATACAAACTCGATACTCACGGTCTTGAGACTTGTAATGTTTTATCTTTGTTCGGTCTTTTGAATTCGGAGACTAATATGATGAATTGTATTCGGACACTAATCTTCTTATGTATTCGATGAATCTGATGTTGCTGTGTGCTGCTGTCTATATTATGTCTAATAATATATTTTATATTCTGTCTAATAATATATTTTGTAACCTGCGCAAAAATCGGAAAAGGAAAAAAAAACCAAATATTCATACTAATGGCGCATCACCACCAGGTGCGCCATTAGTATGCCAAAGGATACTAATGGCGCATCAACAGAGAATGCGCCATTATTATGACAAAGCCATGCTTACGTAAGGCCCCCCGGGAGGCACACTAATGGCGCATGCTGTTACATACTAATGGCGCACTAGTTGGTGCGCCATTAGTATACCAGATACTAATGGCGCACCTGTGGTGCGCCACTATTAAGATATACTAGTGGCGTGCTACTAATGGCGCACTGGTAATGTGCCATTAGTAGGCCTTTTCCTAGTAGTGGCTGCTTCATGAGGCCGAAATAGCTGCCGGGTATAACTTCGGCAGGCCACAGCCGGATTATTAAATCCTTCATGGCTAGTTCGGCCACCCTATGCAGCTCGACCAACTGTTTTAGCTGGTCGCTAAAGGGCACCGGATGTTCTGGTGCAAGGTATTGCGACCAGAACAGCTTCTCCGTTGAGCTCCCCTCTTCGGCCCGAAAGAATTCCGCATGTCAGAAACACTGCACGGCAAATCCGCAACCGCCCTTGGAGAACTCCAAATACGAGTCAGTAAGAGATACCTCAATATCACATACTTGCTTTGCATAATGAAAGCCTTACCTGCCGCGATCTTCTTGGCCTCCTGGATCTCCCGGAGGGCGCCTTGGGCTTCGGCTCGAGCCTCTTGTGTGCTTTGGCGGGCCTAAGCGAGTTCGGATTCTTGGTCCGCATTGAGGCGCTCCAAGGACTTGCATTTCTTCACTGCGTCTTGGAGCTCCTACTGGACCTCACCAACCCTGGCCTCATGCTTTTCTCGGGCGGCCTTTTCATTTACCGCTCTCTCCTTGGCCATGGCCATCGCCTTTTTGAGGGCCTCTACCCCAGTCGCCGCCCCTAATAAATGTCATGGCACTGTGATCATCTTACATTATTCATCCGTTCCGTACATACACAATATCATTGCATACCTTGGGTATTCTCCAGCTGGTTTTTCGCACGGCCGAGCTCTTCCTTGGTTCGTTCCAACGTCCGATTCAGTCCAAAGACTTCGGCAGCATGAGAAGTCGCGGCCAGCAGCAACGCCATCTTATTCACAAAGACATGTATGATTAGTTTTCTGCGAATAGCTATTTGATCCTCTGTTTGGCTTTTCTTTCCAAACACCGGACAGAGTGTCAGGGGCTACTGTCTATACTGTAACTTTCTTTTCACATAAATGCAGCACTTACCTCAAAGCCTGTTAGAAGGCTCGCATAGGCTTCGGTCAGTCCACTCTTCGCGGACTGAATCTTCTCAATCACCGCACCCATGAGGGTACGGTGTTCCTCAGTGATGGAAGTGCTTTGTAGCACCTCTAGTAGAGTACCCGGCGCCTCTGGTTGGACAGAGGTCACCGGTGGAATGTCCACACCTCCTTCCAATGAAGGAGGCTGTTGGCCGGATTCCGGAGCCGTATAGGTCTCCGGGACCGCATTCGGCTGGGGGCCGAATTGGACATAGCCCCCACCACCGGTCTCCATGGGGATCTGCTCCCCCATGTGTTCGGTGGCTGAGGTCTCGCCCTCTGGCGTCGTCTTGACGACCTCCTGCGTCTCTCCCTGGCCGGAGGTCCTTCAGGACAACACCTCGGCGTCATCCGTAGCCTTGGGAGAGGAGGCCGTTGGAAGGGACCCGCTGTCCATCACCATCGGGTCCAGCGAGTTCCCGGTAGACAAGGATCGCTCGAAGGCGGAATGAGTCAGACTGCAAATGCATGATTCAAGATGTTAGAATTATGAGGTGAAAGTGGAGGATGTATGAATACTTCAGGGTCTTCGGATATTCACGATTCGGCCAGGGGCTTGTTTCGAGGGCGCCGCTCAGGGCTGCTATCGACGTCCCACACAGAGCTATCCGCGAGGGAAGCCTTTACCTTGTTGGACACCTTCACCTCTGATACGTCTCTGTCGTATCTACTTTTCCAAACGCTTTTTCCCTTGTTTTGGACTCTAACTTGTATGATTTGAATGGAACTAACTCGGACTGACGCTGTTTCAGCAGAATTGCCATGATGTTGTTTTATGTGCAGAAAACAAAAGTTCTCGGAATGACCTGAAACTCCACGGAATATCTTACAATAAATAATAAAAAATCCTCGCCAAAGATGAAGACCAGGGGCCCACACCCTTTCCACGAGGGTGGGGGCGCCCACTAGGGCGTCCCCTACCTCGTGGGCCCCCTGGAGACCTCCTGATTCCAACTCCAACTCTATATATTTGCTTTCGGGGAGAAAAAAATAGAAGGGAAGAAATCATTGCGTTTTATGATTCGAAGCCGCCGCCAAGCCCTAAAACCTCTCGGGAGGGCTGATCTGGAGTCCGTTCGGGGCTCCGGAGAGGGGGGTTCATCGTCGTCGTCATCATGAACCACCCTCCATCACCAATTTCATGATGCTCACCGCCGTGCGTGAGTAATTCCATCGTAGGCTTGCTAGACGGTGATGGGTTGGATGAGATTTATCATGTAATCGAGTTAGTTTTGGTAGGGTTTGATCCCTAGTATCCACTATGTTCTGAGATTGATGTTGCTATGACTTTGCTATGCTTAATGCTTGTCACTAGGGCCCGAGTGCCATGATTTCAGATCTGAACCTATTATGTTTTCATCAATATATGAGTGTTCTTGATCCTATCTTGCAGGTCTATAGTCACCTATTATTTGTTATGATCCGTTAACCCCGAAGTGACAATAATCGGGATACTTACCGGTGATGACCGTAGTTTGAGGAGTTCATGTATTCACTATGTTTTAATGCTTTGTTCCGGAACTCTATTTAAAGGAGGCCTTAATATCTCTTAGTTTCCGTAAGTACCCCGCTGCCACGGGAGGGTAGGACAAAAGATGTCATGCAAGTTCTTTTCCATAAGCACATATGACTATATTCGGAATACATGCCTACATTATATTGATGAATTGGAGCTAGTTCTGTGTCACCCTATGTTATGACTGTTACATGATGAACCGCATCCGGCATAATTATCCATTACTGATCCGATGCCTACGAGCTTTCCATATACTGGTTTACGCTTATTTACTTTCCTGTTGCTATTGTTACAATCACTACAAAATACCAAAAACATTACTTTGCTTTCGTTACTCTTTTGTTACCGTTACCACCACTATCATATTACTTTGCTACTAAACACTTTGCTGCAGATAGTAAGTTTCCAGGTGTGGTTGAATTGACAACTCAGCTGCTAATACTTGACAATATTCTTTGGCTCCCCTTGTGTCAAATCAATAAATTTGGGTTGAATACTTTACCCTCGAAAGCTGTTGCGATCCCCTATACTTGTGGGTTATCAAGACTAATTTCTGACGCCGTTGCCGGGGAGCATAGCTCTATTCTTTGAGTCACTTGGGATTTATATCTGCTGGACACTATGAAGAACTTGAAAGACGCTAAGACAACAATTTATCTCTCAACTATGAGGGGAGGTAAGGAACTACCATCTAGCTCTGCACTTGATTCACCTTCTGTTATAAGTAAGCTTGCGACACCTAAACCTGCTTCTGCTATTCGTTCTGATATGTCGCATGTTATTGATGATGCTACTTCTGCTATGCATGATACTTATGATGAAACTACTTCTATGCTTGATACTACTGTTCCACTTGGTGATTTTCTCGATGAACAACTTGCTAGGGCTAGAGAACTTGAAAATATTGAATCTGATTATGAAGATGAAAGTGATGATGAAGAATCACTTGTTATTCCTGAGGGTTATTTATTTTATCAAGAAGCTTCTTTAGCTATTTTAGCTTGCAAAGATAGATATGAACTCAAAAGGTTATTAGCTAAATGGAATAAGCATCTCTAAATGCTAGGATGAAACCTGACCTTGCTTTTGCTACTTCACCCATCTTTGTTACTGATAAGGATTATGAATTCTCTGTTGATCCTGATATAATTACTTTGGTTGAATCTGATCCTTTTCATGGCTATGAATCTGGAACTGTTGTGGCACATCTTACTAAATTAAATGATATAGCCACCCTGTTCACTAATGATGAGAGATCTCTCTACTTTTATATCCTCAAAATATTTCCGTTCTTATTAAAGGGTGATGCTAAGATATGGTTTAATTCTCTTGATCCTGGTTGTGTGCGTAGCCCCCAGGATATGATTTATTACTTCTCTGCTAAATATTTGTCTGCTCATAAGAAACAAGCTGCTTTAAAGGAAATATACAACTTTGTGCAAATTAAAGAAGAGAGTCTCCCACAAGCTTGGGGGAGGCTTCTCAAGTTACTTAATGCTTTTCCTGATCATCCTCTTAAGAAAAATGAAATACTTGATATCTTTTATAATGGACTAACCGATGCTTCCAGAGATTACCTGGATAGTTGTGCTGGTTCTCTTTTCAGGGAAAGAACACCGGATGAAGCTGAAATCTTATTGAATAATATGTTGACAAATGAAAATAATTGGGCACCTCCTGAGCCAGCTCCTGCTCCAATTAATGATCCTATTCCTAAACCAATTCTGAAGAAGAGAGGCGTTCTATTCCTCAGTCCTGAGGATATGCAAGAGGCAAAGAAATCTATGAAAGAAAAAGGTATTAAAGCTGAAGATGTTAAGAATTTACCTCCTATTGAAGAAATACATGGTCTTAATTTATAGCCTATTGAAGAAACATATGATCTTGATGCATTACTTATTGAAGAACCTCCAGACCTCGATAATCCGACACACGTAGTAAAGGTAAATTCTCTCTATAGATATGATAAAGCTGAAATCCCTCCTACTAAGATTGCTAGCCCATGCTTAGATGAGTTTGATAGATTTATGGCTAAGCAAGAAGATTTTAATGCTTATTTTGGTAGACAATAGAAATACAATGCAAATATGCTTGGACACTTGGGTAATTATATGGCTAATATTAAAGGTGAACTTAAACTTGTTAGCAAACATGCTTCTATTGTTACCATTCAAGTAGAACAAGTACTTAAAGCTCAAAAAGAATTGCTCGATGAAATGAATAGTAAGAAAAATAATTATGCTGTTAAAGTGGCTACTGGAACTGGTAGAATGACTCAGGAACCTTTGTATCCTGAAGGCCACCCTAAGAGAATTGAGCAAGATTCTCAGAGAAATAAAATTGATGCACTTAGTTCTTCTAAAAAGAAGAAAAAGAAAAATGATAGAACTGTGCAAACTTCTAGTGAACCTATTGCTGAACCACCTGATAATCCAAATGATATCTCTATGTCTAATGCTGAAACACAATCTGGCAATGAACATGAACCTAATGAAAATGTTAATGATGATGTTCATAATGATGCTCAACCTAGTAATGATAATGATGTAGAAATTGAACCTGCTGTTGATCTTGATAACCCACAATCAAAGAATCAACGTTATGCTAACAAAGACTTTGTTGCTAGGAAAAATGGTAAAGAAAGAGAGCCTTGGGTTCAGAAACCCATGCCTTTTCCTCCCAAACCATCCAAGAAAAAGGATGATGAGGATTTTGAGCGCTTTGCTGAAATGATTAGACCTATCTTTTTGCGTATGCAATTGACTGATATGCTCAAAATGAATCCTTATGCTAAGTACATGAAAGATATTGTTATAAATAAAATAAAAGAAAGATATCGGAAGCTGAAATTTCCACCATGCTTGCTAATTATACTTTTAAAGGTGGGATACCAAAGAAACTTGGAGATCCAGGAGTACCTACTATACCATGCTCCATTAAAAGAAACTATGTTAAAACTGCTTTATGTGATCTTGGAGCCGGTGTTAGTGTTATGCCTCTCTCTTTATATCGTAGACTTGACTTGAATAAGTTGACACCTACTGAAATATCTTTGCAAATGGCTGATAAATCAACTTCTATACCTGTCGGTATTTGTGAGGATGTGCCTGTTGTGGTTGCAAACGTTACTATTTTAACGGACTTTGTTATTCTTGATATTCCCGAGGACGATAGTATGTCTATTATTCTTGGAAGACCTTTCCTTAATACTGCAGGGGCTGTTATTGATTGCAACAAAGGCAATGTCACTTTTCATGTTAATGGTAATGAGCATACGGTACACTTTCCGAGGAAACAACCTCAAGTTCATAGTATCAATTCTATTGGAAAAATTCCATCGATTATATTTGGAGGTTTTGAATTTCCTCTTCCTACTGTCAAGAAGAAATATGATATACTTATTATTGGGGATGTGCATATCGCCGTTGAGGTAACATAGTGTTATTCAAAATTTTCTCCGGTTTCATGTTAATTGGAATGAGTTTGTTAACAAGACTTGATCAACCTTGCTAGTGGATTCCTTTTGATGAGCATGAGATGGATGAAACTAGAAGCAAAACCTTATGTACCGTCTCTATACTTTCTGTTATTTAGTTGAAATAAAGTAAAAAAAGTATTTTTCTGTCTGTTTCCTGACTTATCCGTGCAATATAAAAATATCCAGAAAATAAAAGTCCTCAAAATGACATGCCAATTTAATATGATTTTTTCAGGAATATTTGAGGATTTATGGTGCAAAAATTACCACGGGGGGAGCTGCCACCTGGTCATGAGGGTGGAGGGCGCGCCCTACCACCCTGGGCGCGCCCCCCTGCCTCGTGGGCCCATGGTGGCCCTCCTCCACTTATTCCTGCACCCACACACTTCATCACAGTATGACCCCAACTATTCTTCGTCGCAGTACGACCCCAGCTACACCTATGGGTATTCACCAGGCTATTCCTGGCAATAAACCAACTCAGGCCAAAAGCCTAAGCTTGGGGGAGTACGTATTTCCCACCGACATTACATTTATGTTCACACACTCATTGCTAGATGTGGTGATCATACTTCTTCATTGTATCATCCATGCTAGTTTAAATTCCTTTTTATGCTTTCTTCTTGTGAGTTTAATAAACCTTAAGAAAAACCAAAAAAATTAGTAGTAGTTTACTTTTCTTGCTATAGTAATAGTTAAAAAACCCAAAAATAATTCTCGTTCTTCTTTTGCTTGTTGGGAGCTTTCCCGTGTAAATAGTTCTATTTCTTTTCTTTTCTTTGGGGGTCAGTAGGAGAAGACCATGATTAAATTGTTGAAGTGGCTCTTATATGCTTTATTGTTGAATTAACCAAGAGCCCGTATTGCCTTGTCTTCTCCTGTTTATTGAATGCTCGCAGATTCCAGCTTAGTCCAATGCACGAGAACTCTTATTATTATTCACATTGTTCGGTCGTGCAAGTGAAAGGCAATTATGATGATATATGATGGACTGACTGAGATGAGAAAAGCTGGTTTGAACTCGACCTCTTTTGTTTTTGTAAATATGATGAGTTCACCGTTCTTGATTCAGCTTGTTATGAATAAACATGTTTGCAATGACAATTAGAGATCATAGTTGCTTGTGCCATGCTTGATTAGCTATGAGTTATAAAGGTTTACCTTGCGTGCCAACATGCTATTGAGATGGTTATGATGTGGTATGATGGGGTGGTATCCTCCTTTGAATGATTTAAGTGACTTGACTTGGCACATGTTCACGCATGTAGTTGAAACAAATCAACATAGCCTTCACGATATTTATGTTCATGGTGGATTATATCCTACTCATGCTTGCATCCAATGTTTATTAATTTTAATGCATGTACATGGCTGTTGTCGCTCTCTAGTTGGTAGCTTCCTAGTCTTTTGCTAGCCTTCACCTGTACTAAGCGGGAATACTGCTTGTGCATCCAATCCCTTAAACCCCAAAGTTATTCCAGATGAGTCCACTATACCTTCCTATATGCGGTATCTACCTGCCGTTCCAAGTAAATTTGTATATGCCAAACTCTAAACCTTCAAATAAACATTCTGTTTTGTATGCTCGAATAGCTCGTGTATCAACTAGGGCTGCCTGTATCTTCCATGCTAGGCGGATTATTCTCAAGAGGAGTGGACTCCGCTCCTCACTCACGAGAAAGTGGCTGGTCGCCGGGATGCCCAGTCCCATGCTTTATGCAAACTAAATCAAAATAATTGCAAAACAAAACTCCCCCTGGGACTGTTGATAGTTGGAGGCACTCGTTGTTTCGAGCAAGCCATGGATTGATGTTTGTTGGTGGAGGGGGAGTATAAACTTTACCATTCTGTTTGGGAACCGCCTATAATGTGTGTAGCATGGAAGATATCGCCATCTTTTGGTTGTTACGTTGACAATGAAAGTATACCGCTCAAAATATTAATTATCTCTATTTCAAAACCGAGCTCTGGCACCTCTACAAATCCCTGCTTCCCTCTGCGAAGGACCTGTCCATTTACTTTTATGTTGAGTCATCTCCCTCTTATTAAAAGCACTAGCTGGAGAGCGCAACTGTCATTTGCATGCATCACTGTTAATTTATATTGGGTGTGACTATGATTGGATCTCTTTTACCATGAATTACAATGTCTAGTCATTCCTTGATCTTCAAAGGTGCTCTGCATTTATGTTTTGCCGTCTTAGAAAGGGCTAGCGAGATACCATCTTGTTATATCATATTATGATTGTTTTGAGAAAGTGTTGTCATCCAAGATTTATTATTATGACTTGCTAGTTGATTATGCTATTGAAATGATAGTCATGAGACCTAAGAATTATTGCAAATGTGGTTAGTTATAATCTTTGCTGAAAACTTGAATGCTAGCTTGACATATTTACAACAACAAGAGCAAACAGAGTTTGTAAAAGTTTCTCTTTATTTCTTTTAGTTTGTCCACTGAATTGCTTGAGGACAAACAAGGGTTTAAGCTTGGGGGAGTTGATACGTCTCCGTCGTATCTACTTTTCCAAACACTTTTGCCCTTGTTTTGGACTCTAACTTGTATGATTTGAATGGAACTAACCCGGACTGACGCTGTTTTCAGCAGAATTGCCATGATGTTGTTTTATGTGCAGAAAACAAAAGTTCTCGGAACAACCTGAAACTCCACGGAATATCTTACAATAAATAATAAAAACCCTCGCCAAAGATGAAGACCAGGGGGCCCGCACCCTTTCCACGAGAGTGGGGGGCGTGCCCCCTACCTCGTGGGCCCCCTGGACACCTCCCGATTCCAACTCCAACTCTATATATTTGCTTTCGGGGAGAAAAAAATAGAAGGGAAGAAATCATCACATTTTACGATACGGAGCCGCCGCCAAGCCCTAAAACCTCTCGGGAGGGCTGATCTGGAGTCCGTTCGGGGCTCCGGGAGAGGGGAGTTCGTCGCCGTCGTCATCATCAACCATCCTCCATCACCAATTTCATGATGCTCACCGCCGTGCGTGAGTAATTCCATCGTAGGCTTGCTGGACGGTGATGGGTTGGATGAGATTTATCATGTAATCAAGTTAGTTCTGTTAGGGTTTGATCCCTAGTATCCACTATGTTATGAGATTGATGTTGCTATGACTTTGCTATGTTTAATGCTTGTCACAAGGGCCCGGGTGCCATGATTTCAGATCTGAACCTATTATGTTTTCATCAATATATGAGTGTTCTTGATCCTATCTTGCAAGTCTATAGTCACCTATTATGTGTTATGATCCGTTAACCCCGAAGTGACAATAATCGGGATACTTACCGGTGATGACCATAGTTTGAGGAGTTCATGTATTCACTATGTGTTAATGCTTTGTTCCGGTACTCTATTGAAAAGAGGCCTTAATATCCCTTAGTTTCCGTAAGGACCCCGCTACCACGGGAGGGTAGGAGAAAAGATGTCATGCAAGTTCTTTTCCATAAGCACGTATGACTATATTTGGAATACATGCCTACATTACATTGATGAATTGGAGCTAGTTCTGTGTCACCCTATGTTATGATTGTTACACGATGAACCGCATCCGGCATAATTATCCATTACTGATCCGATGCCTACGAGCTTTCCATATACTGGTTTACGCTTATTTACTTTCCCGTTGCTATTGTTACAATCACTACAAATACCAAAAACATTACTTTGCTTTCGTTACTCTTTTGTTACCATTACCACCACTATCATAATACTTTGCTACTAAACACTTTGCTGCAGATACTAAGTTTCCAGTTGTGGTTGATTTGACAACTCAGCTGCTAATACTTGAGAATATTCTTTGGCTCCCCTTGTGTCGAATCAATAAATTTGGGTTGAATACTTTACCCTCGAAAGCTGTTGCGATCCCCTATACTTGTGGGTTATCAGCCTCCAGATCTGTGGAGGCCGCCCTCTTGTTCCCCCCCTCGGGGAGGGGGAAGTTGCTTTCTTCCTCCTCTTCCTCCTTCTCGTCGTATTCGGCGACGGAGCGAGTTTCGGCATCTTCGGACGCCGCATCCAAAGTACCCTTGGGACGGAGGCATCCTCTGGTCCCCTTGGCCTCTTTTTGGCATTCTTCTCCGGCGCCACGTAGGGCGCCGGAACCAGCATCTTCTTCTAAGGTGGGATGGCTGGTTCCTCGGGCAATGGAGCCGAACAGCGAATCCGCTCGCCTTCTTCGTCCAACCCTGAAAAGGCCAAATAGGGAAGTTGGGACACCCTCCTTGAGCAAGCCAGAAAGAGATATGCCTTGAAGCATGGAATACTTACCGAGCTGGCGGGATGGGCCAGATTGTGTTTGCAGTCCTCGGTTGTCTCCAGCCACGTCTCGTTGGCCTTGAAGTGCACCTTCCAGATCTCTTCATGCATAGTCCCGAAGAAGTGTTGTAGGGTCTTGTGCTTGGCCGGATTGAACTCCCATAGATGGCAAGCCCGGTTCTAGCATGGAAGGATCCGGCGAATTAGCATCACCTGAATCACATCGACAAGCTTGACATCCTTGTCCATCATGCTCCTGATGTGCGTCTGAAGCGCAGTCAACTCATCTGATGAAGAACAATCGAGGCCCTTCTCCTGCCAGTAGGTAAGCCATATTGGGGCCCCAGATTTGAATTCGGGGGCCGCGGCCCAGGCAGCGTCGTGGGGCTTAGTGACATAGAACCACAGCTTCTGCCACCCCTTGAGGGTCTCCATGAAGGTGCCTTTGGGCCATGAAACATTGGACATTCTGCTCACCATGGCACCTCCACATTCTGTGTGTTCGCCACCCACCACCTTCAGCTTCGCATTAAAGGTCTTCAGCCACAGTCCAAAGTGGGGATGGATGTGGAGGAAGGCCTCACACACGATGATAAATGCCGAGATGGTGAGGAATGAATTGGGGCCAGATCATGGAAGTCCAGCCCATAGTAGAACATGAGTCCGCGAACAAATGTGTGAAGAGGGAATCCCAGCCCACAGATGAAATGAGGGATGAAAATGACCCTCTCATAGGGCTCCGGAGTGGGGACGATCTGTCCCTTAGCAGGAACCATTGGGCGATCTGCCTGGACAAATATCCGGCCTCCCGAAGTTGGGTGATGTCCTTCTCCTTGATGGTGGAGGACATCCACTTACCTTGCGCTCCGGACATGGTTAGAGTGCTTTCTTGGGGGAGGAAAGATGAGAACTTGGGCGCTGGAGCTCGAGAGTGGGTAGACGGAAGGAGAGAAGGCGTGTTTGGAAGAGATGAATCCTTATCTCCTTATAAAGGCAGTGAATATTAAGCGCCCCCACTCGCCTAATCCCAAGGGCCGTGCGAACGGCGCGGTTGGATTACCCACGCCCGTATTGATGAGAATCCCAGAATAGGGGGACACGATCTCTGCTTTGACAAGACGTGCCAATAAAGCCGCGTCTCTAAATATGCAGCGGCAGGCCGAAAATGGTTTGAAATAATGACCGGGAGGTGATGTAGTGTTACATTGCAAAAAGTTGTCAGCGGATTGGACTCGTGAAATATTATATTATCTACAGTGGTGTGCGGAATTTGTTTTGTAGATCCGGACATGATCTTGGTGTTCAAAGACTGTGTCGGAGTATTCGGAGAAGGAACCCGCCTTGCAATGCCGAAGACAATCTGCGCGCCGGACACCTCGTCATTGAAGCCTGGTTAAGGGGCTACTGAGGGAGTCCTCGACTAAAGGGTCCTCGGGCGTCCGGTCTGTTGGACATGGGCCGGATTATTGGGCCATGAAGATACAAGATGGAAGACTTTTTCCTGTGTCCAGATAGGATTCTTCTTTGCGTGGATGGCAAGTCAGGTGGCCAGATATACTATTTCCTTTCTATGTAACCGACTTTGTATAACCCTAGTTCCCTCCAATGTCTATATAAACTAGAGGGTTTAGTCTGTAAGAACAATCATAATCAGATAGGCTAGACTTCTAGGGTTTTAGCCATTACGATCTCATGGTAGATCAAATCTTGTAACCCCTATACTCATCAATTTTAATCTAGCAGGACATAGGGTTTTACCTCCATCAAGAGGGCCTGAACCTGGGTAAACATTGTGTTCCCTGTCTCCTATTACCATCAACCTCAGACGCACAGTTCCGGACCCCCTACCCGAGATCCACCAGTTTTGACACCGACAACCACTAGCGTGCGTATTGAACTACGGTCACATCTATTTAGGAAAGATGATAAGATTTTTACTATTTTTCCTTAGTGCATCTTTTGCATACATTATTTTTAAGCTAAACTTCATTGCTAAGTATGTTACTATGATGTTCTTCAACAGCGAATCCCAATGATAATTGTGCCTCGTCGGATCGAGGCTAAAGGTCACATGAAAATGGCTAGCTTGCGGCCAAGACATCTTACATTGCACATGAGGCACATTCAGGATTTCTCAAAGTGAGCAAGTCTTAATAGTCAAAGATTGGAGAAAATTGTGAAGGATCACAGAGAAGTACTAGGGGGCAGCAATCAGAAGCGCAGCCGACAATTACGAGACAGGTTCATTTGCATGGTCCAATATGATGAAGCGGGAGTGCTACACATGTTCTATGCTATTTTACCTGAGAGAGCAGCAGGAGTGATTAGCTAGCTAGAATGAGTTTGAAGATGATCATGTGCTACACTATGACTATGATGATTAAATAGCTAGTGTTGGTGGTAATGACTATGATGATTATTATTAGCTAGTGTTGGTGGTAATGACTATGATGATGATTATTAGGTAGTGTTGGTGGTGATTAGATAGCTACACACTACTAGGGAAAACGTTATACACATAATCTTAGCAGCAGCGCGGTTTAAAAATAGGCGCTACTGCTAACTAGCAGTAGCGAGCTTAAAGGAACCGCGCTACTAATAACTAGATAGCAGTAGCGCTCTAGGTGAAACAAGCGCTACTACTATAATTGCCACGGATTTGCCCCCAGGCTAGATATAGTAGTAGCGCCCTTCCCTGGACGCGCTGCTGCTAAGGTACTTAGTATCAGCGTGTTTCTGCAAAACTTGCTGCTGCTAAGTGTTGCACCTAATTAAGTTTAGTCCCATACTGCTAAGCGAACAAGGTGTTTACCACCTTAAATATGTTGAGTATTTAGATTCTACACAAAAAGATCAATGATGACCAATGTATATTTTGATGCGTGCTTAGACTTAGCAGTAGCGTTTTTCCTGAAAACACGCTATAGCTACTTTAGCTATAGCACGTTTCCTAAAGTGCGCTACTGCTAGTTCAACTTAACCACCCGCCCGCTCAAAATAAGTCCTCCTTCCCCCCAACTGTTCCCCTACTCCCCTTTCGCCGCCGCCTGAGCCCGAACCTGCCCTCACCGCCGCCGCCTGAGGCCACCGTCAACCTCACCGCCGCCGCCCGCCGCCGCTCTCGACCTCACCGTCGCCGCCGCCTCCCCCAACCCCGCCGCCGCCTCTCGATCCTGAGCCTGCCCTCGCCGCCCCTACCTCTCC
>NC_041388.1:673984879-674003189 GCF_002162155.2 Triticum dicoccoides | reverse complement strand
GTACTAGATGTTTTTTAGTAGTAGTATATGTTAATTTAGGGTTCATAGATAATGATTTTTAGCAGTAGTAGATGTTAATTAGTAGTAGTGATGGTACTAGTTAACTATTGTATAATGTAGTTTATTTTTACTGTTTAGTAAGTGTTTAAAATAATTAGTAAGTAAATTAATAAACTAGTTGAACTACTTTAGTTGTAGTTGAATTAATAGAAATAATGTATTTTTAGTAAGATAATTATTATAACTAGTTGAACTACTTTATTTTTAGAAAGAACTAGTTTTTTCTATTTATAGTAAGTTTATATTTAGTAAGAACTAGTTGAATTAATAAAACTAGTTGAATATGTTATATTTGTTGTTATTTTTTAGTTTAAGCAATTATTCAGGATGTATTAGTGATAACTTATACGGTTTTTGCTTTTGCAGAAATCAAGGAGCCCCTCCATCATCCCCGCCATCGTCCCCGTCACCGACCCCCTCCGACATCGAGGTGAGACCAGCCAAATATCCATGTATATCTTGTGTTGCTCAAATAGGATATGTGGTTACCCAAGTGGCCGTTCAGGTTCAGTTTACACCTCCGAGTGGCCTATGTTTTACTGGAGTGTTGATTAATTTCCGTTCCGGCAAATTTCAGGCGCTCGATATGTCCTTTTTTAGCAAAGGTCATGCCGGATTTTTCTGTGAATTCTGGCATGACTTGTGCTAGAATATGTAGGAAATATCGAGTGGCCTGGATTTTCTCGAAAAATAATGATCTAATTTAGGTTTTTTAGTACATATATTTAATTGTACAAGTTTAATCTTTGAATTATGAACATAGGAAATGTCGTACTCGGACGACGACAGTCTCCTGGGGGAGTGCAGCTGGTGCCACGATGATCGAGGTATGTGCGACAGGTTCGTTGAGCTGAATGAGGATCGACGCTTCAACATTAAGCTCGAGGAGACCTTCGATGTTGAAATGGTATGCAACAATGACAAGTGTTTTTTTTCGTAATTAAGCATGACTTCAACTATTTGAACGTCTAATTTTCATCTTTTACAATTCGACTAGCTTATCCCATGCCATGCAAAACGCTATGTCTTGGAGAGGATGGGTTTTGTAGACCATGAAAATTTTCAAACAAAGAAAATACACCTAAGGACCCATCATGATCTCGATTTTGAAGTAAATCTGTACAATTCTTTCACATCCCTAGCTTCTGGCATTGCACTAGGGTAACTTCATGTGTACATCATGTTTAAACTTTGAAAGAAACTTGAAATGGGGATTGCCTAAACCCTAGCATTAAAGTAATTCACTAGGTTCAACCAAAATATTTCTGGTAAATCCAAATGGATTTAAAAAAATGTTCATCATTCTTGGAAAAAAGCTGGAAACAGTAACTGGAGGTGATGCACATTTTTGCATGACATATTTGGGCTCTGGATTAAATCATACTCTATTTGCATTTAGGCATTTAAATGCTATTAAATATTATAAATGCTCAAATAATCATAAACTAAAATGTTTACTGTAGGATATATTCCCAACAGTGATCATGAGTAGTTTCATGATTTTTGGAAGTGTCTAAGTATTTTTAATAAATCCCTAAAAACTACAGAATAATAGAAAACAAAATTAAAAACAGAAACAGAGAGAGAGAGAGCTACCTGGACTTACCTCTGCAGCCCACCTAGCGGCCCAAGTGGCTGGCCCAGCCCACCACCGCCTCCTTCCCTGTCGCCTTCCTCCTCGCGCCAGTAGGCAGAGGGCGTGTGCCCGCGGCGCGCCGGCACGCGCCAGCCACCTCCTCCCTGCCTGGCTGCCCCCTCTTTCCCCTAGATGTCTCTCGCGACGCCACGCTACCCCCAAGCCCGTGGGGATCGCTCCCTCTCTTGCTCGTTCTCTCCCGCGCCCGCTATGCACCATGGCCGAAGCCACCGCAAGCTCACAGTCGCCGTTCGCATAGCCACCCCATTCCCCTCGACCGCTTGTTGTGTCTGGGAGATCCGCCATATCGTCCTCTTCGTCCACGCCGAGCCATGCTTCGCCGGGAGCCGTGCATCATCCTCACCACCGTCGTCTTCAACCTCGGATGTCCGAGATTGCCGGTGTCGATTCGCTCCGTCCAAGCCATCCCCGAGCACGAAGAGCTTCTCTACGGGTTCCCTGTGAGCCCCTCTTCCTTCGCCCCTCTCCCCGCCGTCCTTTCCTTCCCCCCAGTCGTGGTTTCCACCTCGGCCGGAGCTCGCTGCCGCCGTGGCGAAGCTCGCCGTCAGTAGCCACCCCGCCTGGCCAATCCAAGCACGCAGTCGTGCTCCGGGATTTCTCAGGAAGCCGTAGCGCGCCTCAGGTCGTCCGCTCGTGCACCCTAGGCCTCGCGCCCGTGCAAGCCACAGCTGCGCCACCGTGGAACTCAACGCCGTCGACGTTCCCGGCCACCCTAGCATCGCCCGAGGCCACCAACCGACGTGCACCCTTGCTCCGGTTCCAACACGCCCAGCCCCGCTTGCTCCCATCGCCGGAGTTGGCCGAACGGGGAACGCCGCCGCCTCTGCTTACGCCGGCGAGTAACCGCCGGCCTAATCCAGCCATTAGGCACTAATTGCCAATTAGGTTAGCACCTGAGCCAATGACAGCCGGGCCCCACAGGTTTATTTGACCCACTAACGAAATTATTTGGACTTAATTTGATTCCAGTGGACCCCACACGTCAGCATTGACTTTGCTGACGTGGCCTTTGACCGGTCCCACCTGTCATTGACTCGAGCCAGCACTGTGTCACTGACCAGTAGGCCCCACTAGTCAGGTTTGACCTGGCCAGCCACAGTTGACCTGATGATGTCACTCTTACGTCATGCTGAGGCAGTAAAACCTTTTCTGCATTTTAAATAAATCTAAATGATTTATTTATTTTTAGAAAATATCCAAAACTTTGAAAATTCATAGAAAATAATCTATAACTCAGATTGAAAAGATTTATATATGAAAAATGATCAGAAAAATCCAAAGAATCTGAATCTGGCGTTTTCATGCATCTTGGAACAACTTAAAGTTGCTGTTTAGGACAATCCAATTAAATGGCATTTAAGAAATCACATATGGAGTTTGAATTTGAACTTAGGGTTCAAACCAACCCCATTTAACCTGTTGCTAGTTGCATTACTGAAAACACAGCATATTTACATGTCATGATCATGCATCATATTGAGCATTGCATTGATAGTGTTCTTTCTGTGCTTGCCGGTGGTTGTCCCCTCTCGATAGACGTTGTACCGACGTTGTGCTCGTTGACACCGATGAAGACCCAATGATATCTTCAGAAGTGCCAGGCAAGCAAAACACCCTTGTTCATTCCGATACAATCCCACTCTCTCGCTCCTGCTCTCTTTTATTGCATTAGGACAACAACGATTCAACTGTTACATGTTGCGGTAGTTGAACCCCTTTCCTCTGCATGACCTGTCATTGCCACAGTAAATAGATGAAATCCACTAGCATGAGTAGGAGTTGTTTGAGCCCTGATGTGCCTACTCATTCATGCTTATTTTTCATGCCTGCTACTGCTTAGAGTTGAGTCAGGTCTGATTCATCGGGGATGAATTGGAACAGTGATGAACATGTCCTACTGTGTGTGAGCTAAGTGTGTGAACACGATTTGGTAAAGGTAGCAGTGAGAGGCCATGTAGGAGTACATGGTGGGTTGTCTCATTGAAACCGTCCTTAGGAACTGAGTTCTGTGTTTGTGATCCATGAAACAGTTACTACCACGCATTGGGCCCGAAACCAATGGACCCTCTCGGCTTCTTGATCACCCTTGTCCTCTGTCCAGATGTTGCAACTAGTTTCTGGTGTTTATAGGATATGTGTTGGCGGTCGTGCGTAGCACTGACCCTAGGGGTGTGCTATCATGCGGTAGATACACCGTGGCCGGGCATGCCGGGCGCCCGTTTGCTGTCTTGGAACCCTGTACACATCGTCCGGGGCCGTATGTGGAAACCTCGGCCGGACTCCCTGCGGATGGAACCTGGATAGGCGATAAACCTGGACTAGAAACTTGAGTGTTTAGGTAGGCTGTGGCCGAGACCCTCGTTGGGCTTCCGCTTGAAGGTTGCCGAGTACATGTCGTGTAAACGGTGGTAAGTGGTGAGAGCGTGTGTGAAGAAGTACACCCCTGCAGGGTTAACATCATCTATTCGACTAGCCGTGTCCACGGTAATGGACTTCTGGGTTGCCTATAACAGTTCATAGACAAGTGAACGTGTATACTCTAAAACTCGCAAGATAAGTGTGAGTGCTATGGATGGCCTTCTCGTAGGGAGACGAGAGCGGATCCATAGTGGTGTATTGAATGGTGAACATGTGGACTCGTGTGCGCCACCTCAAAAGAGTTGCTTGCAGTCGTAGTTCAGGTTAGCCACTGAGTCAAAGCTGGCTTGCTGCAGTTAAACTCCACCACCCCCTTTGTTGATACCAGTGCATATGTAGTTAGTTCTGATGTAAGTCTTGCTGGGTACATTTGTACTCACGTTTTCCTATTCTATGTTTTTGCAGAGAGACGTCAGTCTTGCTAGTAGTTCCGTGTGGACTTCGACGTTTAGCTTGATACCTCAGCTACGATCTTGTGCCCTCGGCAGGATCTGGTAGATAGTCAGGCTTCTTAGCCTTTTTCATTTGTAGATGTCTGTACTCAGACATGTTAAGCTTCCGCATGTGCTTGATTTGTATGCTATGATTGTTGGGTCATGAGATCCATGTTTGTAATATCTCGCTCCTCGGAGCCTAATGAATAAATGTTTGAGTCGTAGAGTCTTGTTGTGATGCCATGTTGTATTTACACATGTCGAGCATATTGTGTGTATGATTGAAATGCTTGGTATGTGTGGGATCCGACAATCTAGTTGTTTATCCTTGCAGCCTCTCTTATGGGGAAATGTAGTCTTGTGCTTCCATGAGCCATAGTATTCCGCTACAGCCTGGTTCACCGGAGTCCTGTTAGTCCAGCACTACTGCTCATGACACTTGACTAGCCGGCATGTGTTTCACTTTGTTCCTGTGTCTGTCCCTTCAGGGAAATGTCACGCGGTAACATCCGGAGTCCTGCCTAGCCTGCTACAGCCCAGGTTCCCGGAGTCCTGTTAGCCCAGTGCTACAACCCAGATTTACACGCTGCTGACCGACATGCTGGATGTGATTCATGTATGCGTGTCCCCATAGGTTAGTGCCGCTTTGGGTTCACGACTAGCCATGTCAGCCCGGGTTCTCTGTCATATGGATGCTAGCAACACTATCATATACGTGAGCCAAAAGACGCAAACGGTCCCGGGCCATGGTAAGGCGACACCCGTGGGAATACCGTGCGTGAGGCCGCAAAATGATATGAGGTGTTACCGGCTAGATTGACGTGACTTGGAATCAGGGTCCTGATAGCTTTGGTATCAGAGCCTGACTACCTGTAGGATTACCAAGCCAAACCGGTCGAAGTTGAGTCTAGAAATGCTTTCGTTATATACGGGAATTGATTGTAGAAGGGAACGTAAGGCTCTTTTTGCTCCTTATACCTTATGCCTTCTGATCTGAGTCACCCTCTTCTCTCCTACGGGTATTAAGAACTAGGCTTCTCATCTTTCTATCAGGATCATGTGTTACTAATCCATAGATTCGTAGGATTGTTGGTCTCAAGCCTCAGTTCAGTTTCTTCTACTCCAGTGTGTTGTTAAATGGCCTCAGAACCCTGATATGATGTTGTTGAGTGGTTATGCCACCATTTTGCAGGATGTCTCAAATATTTTTGAGCATTTATAGCTGTTATGCTGTCCGAGTCATCCCAGGTTTCTAAACAATCTGATGCATTTGCAAATCATTCCTCCCAGTTCCCGATGTCCTTTTGGGCCAGTTTAAACACACTAATCCGTCTGTTGAGGTACTCCCCTGCCTCGGCATTTATGTTGGAGCTATTATTATGACCCTAGGTGTCTAGAGTATCACCTGGTAATCTAGCAATGCTTTGCATCCCCAGTGTGATGATTCTGGCCACCATTCTTGAAAGCATCCCGTGATGCCGTTTAGTTAGTACGCATTCTATTCCTGGGTTCTTGGCCCAAAATTCACTCTACTTATCTCGTGTTGATAGTGTTGCTAGTTCCTTTAGGATATTAGTAACCTTGCGACAGTCCTCGAGGTCCGTGGTATTTCCTTCCTCCAAATACCATGAACCATTAAGGCAGAAGTTCTTTGAACCAAAAGATCACAATAAGAGTGCTCTTAATGGGTTCTCCATTCAAGAATTGTGAATATGCTAGTCCTACCTTTCTGCATGGATTATCCGGAAGAAACCTGTTGAACTTGTTTGACATACTAATCTATGAGTCCACAACCCAGAAAATTATATGTCCCTTGAGTGGTTCCTCTTCAGTTGTATCCCGACCATCCTCTATCAGTTGATAGCCAAGAGTACATGTGCATTTGTGTTCATCGATGCCTAGTATTCTTGTGGTTCGTCAAGCCGTTCTATTTCAGAATGACTAGGAGAAACAAACTCCAGTACCTCATCCATATCCAGGATTGGGTCAAAGCAGTTGTATTCCGCAGATCAAAATGCAACCTAGCTTTTGGTTCTGTTCTACCCTGAAGTATTACCCACTTTATGTCAGGAGCGCCATGAGATTTGCACCTTCTCTTATGAATTCTTGACGCAGTGATACTTCTTGCCATCATTGTTCATTCCTCGGTTCCCTTGTTATTGTAACCAGAATGCCGGCAAGTGAGTCGTGATGTGTGAAATCAATACTCCTAGCAACTCCGTTGCTTAGTAGTTAATGGACAATATTCTCATTCTTAGTGTGTTGGTTATTGAATCATCATTCTAAGATTGATCGTGCTACCTAGTCCATTTTCCTGATGCACTCTTCGATCAAGAGTTGGGACTGTGTCTATCCTTGCTTAGTTGATCATAACGTCTTGTCCTGAAAAGCAAGATTGTTCTCGAGTTTAGTAACATATCGGTGGTTCGTGATTTTCCGAAGATCTTCTCGGAAGTATTACCTGGTTGTCACCTGATCGGTATGTTGAGTTCGTCATTAAATGGGTTTTCTTATAAATCACCCCTACTCCAAGAATCTGTGTTGGATATCCCTGAGCTAGTTGGTTGAGCTAAACAACAACTTGGAGAGTTGGAAGATAAAGCTTGTCTGACTTAGTTCATGTTAAGGGATATCTTTTTGTGTGTGTGTGTGATGAAGAAAGATGATATCTCCATCGATTGGTCCTCGTGATCAGTTGTTGGATCTATTGCCTTGTCAAAACTTTGACTTGAGTATGGGCTATCGTCAAGTCAAATCAGAACCAACGATGTTCGTAATGTTGCCTTACTCGTGGTTGATCCCTCGAGCATACACCATTACATATTTTGGGCTGACCAATGCTATCACCGTGTTCACATGATGGTGGAAGTCCAGTGATATGGAAATTCCGATGAGTTGCTGTTGAGCCCATCAGCAACATTTTGTCTCCTCCATGATTTGTGTTGAACATCCAGCTAGTGTTGAAAACTTGTGTAAGCATTTTCTTCATGCCCCATTCATGTAGAATATGTTTGGATGAAAGTAGTGACCTCCTCTAAGTTCACGTGCAAACGATGCAAGTTGCCGTCGTGAGTTCGAGAAAGGTTGTTTTTGTTTCCTCTAGTACCATCCCAAGTCAGTCATGCATGTGCGAAGTATGCTATGGTTTGACAGGCTCGCTACCTCCATTCCATTTGTATTCCCTATCACACCAAGCCACTGGCTGATTTGTTCAGGGAAAAGAAGTTTCTTCATAAGAGCTAATCATATGACTTATGCAAGGACTTCGATATCCTTGATGATGGTTCCCAACTAGGACTCGGCAGTGTTTCATTGTAAGACTACTATGTGATCATGCTTGTCTGGGACAACATGTTCACATGTGTTTAGCAGAACCAGCTCATGTTTTGGAGCTTACTACCATAGTCCATTTCCTGAGAATCTCGCAATATCATCTCGTCGATTTGTGTTGCAAACTTTCATTTTCTTTCCAGACTCGATGAGTCTGGAATATCCTGACACCAACCAGATCTGAATCTCAGGCAGATGTGATGGTTGGGACGTTTTCCCAAGAGCTATAATATTGATCTCTCTGTAACCCGGTAAAGTGGATGTCGTGACCAACACACCCAGCCGGAAGACCTATTATTGTAGTATCTTGATTGAGTAAGTTGGCCACCTCCCCATAAGGATCTCGTAGAATTTATTCCAATAGTAGTTCCTTATGGATTTTTGTGTTTCCGAAGTCCGACCTGCTACTTGATGTTCTAGATACCAAACCATTTCAAAGAATGGTTAGGCTAGCACATCAAGGAGAGCATTAGAAGCGAAGCGCTAAATGTCTCTCGGTCGATCATCCAGATTTTGATCCCTTGGCCTCGCTAAGGTGAAATCTGAGAAAGTGTTATCTTTCTTTGCATATGCATCTTCCACCATTATTCATCATGGTAGCATGTTGTGTTGCCAGGATCCTTGACACGGATATTGGTAAAACCTTGATGAATACGGAAATGCTCAAGTTCTTGAGAGCACGCGTAAGCACTAGGATTTATCGTCGGCATTAACTGGAATCCGTTCTCAGTTTTTTCAATTATGCCATAACCTTTCAAACAGTGGAATCTCTCTCTACTGTTGGGTTTCTCCCCAGTTACTAGAATCATTCCTAGCGTTTGCATTTTGTCCCCAGCTTGCACCGCCATTGTGTCATCCTACTACGGACTACCCTTCTCAGTAATTATTAACCAGGATCATCCTCAAGTGGTCCTACCACGGGTCCCATCCATCTCCGGTGATGAGAAAAAATCATCCATTGCTTTGTCTTCAACAAGGTAGTCCACATCATCCATTCTAGTCAGGGTATGTCATTCTTTCGAACTTCTTCAAACGATTGCTCGAGATTTTCCCTAGGCTGGTATAGAGAATTTTATTGATCTCTGGATCAAAAGTAATTCTTTTTGCCACTTAAGGGATGATTCTACAGGTCACCCTCCTCCAAGATGTCTCGTTTCAGTGTCTTGGAAACTCAACTCCTCGCTATGTTGGCAACCGTTCACCACCCTTTTACATGTGGAATTGTTGCCCACCTAGTGATCCTTTGTCATGTGTTTCACTCCATCCCTCTGGACGTATGCTCCGTGTCTCAGCTCAAGAGATGTTTCAGCGTCTCGCTCCACGAGTTGATCCTAAGTTGTTCGATCTTTGATAAGATCGATCCTTCTAGAGATTTCCCTTTCCTCTCAATTATCATGTTAGTTGGAGTTCTCAGGGCAGGACATCGAGACAATGATGGTGGTCGAATTAACGTTCTTATCAAGTGCAATTGGATCGAGAAGGTTGTGTTAGTTGTGTTCCCCTTTATCTTACCCTACGCTTGAATCTCGAGACGAGATTCTCGTTTAGTGGGGGTGACTTGTCACATCCCTAGCTTCTGGCATTGCACTAGGGTAACTTCATGTGTGCATCATGTTTAAACTTTGAAAGAAACTTGAAATGGGGATTGCCTAAACCCTAGCATTAAAGTAATTCACTAGGTTCAACCAAAATATTTCCAGTAAATCCAAATGGATTTAAAAAAATGTTCATCATTCTTGGAAAAAAGCTGGAAACAGTAACCAGAGGTGATGCACATTTTTGCATGACATATTTGGGCTCTGGATTAAATCATACTCTATTTGCATTTGGGCATTTAAATGCTATTAAATATTTTAAATGCTTAAATAATCATAAACTAAAATGTTTACTGTAGGATATATTCCCAACAGTGATCATGAGTAGTTTCATGATTTTTGGAAGTGTCTAAGTATTTTTAATAAATCCCTAAAAACTACAGAATAATAGAAAACAAAATTAAAAATAGAAACACACAGAGAGAGAGAGAGCTACCTGGACTTACCTCTGCAGCCCACCTGGCGGCCCAAGTGGCCGGCCCAGCCCACCACCGCCTCCTTCCCTATCGCTTTCCTCCTCGCGCCAGTAGGCAGAGGGGGTGTGCCCGCGGCGCGCCGGCACGCGCCAGCCACCTCCTCCCTGCCTGGCTTCCCCCTCTTTCCCCTGGATGTCTCTCGCGACGCCACGCTACCCCCAAACCCGTGGGGATCGCTCCCTCTCTTGCTCGTTTTCTCCCACGCCCGCTCCACACCATAGCCGAAGCCACCGCAAGCTCACCGTCGCCGTTCGCATCGCCACCCCATTCCCCTCGACCGCTCGTTGTGTCTGCGATATCCGCCACATCGTCCTCTTCGTCCACGCCAAGCCATGCTTCGCCGGGAGCCGTGCATCATCCTCACCACCGTCGTCTTCAACCTCGAACGTCCGAGATCGCCGGCGTTGATTCGCTCCATCCAAGCCATCCCCGAGCACGAAGAGCTTCTCTACGGGTTCCCTGTGAGCCCCTCTTCCTTTGCCCCTCTCCCCGCCGTCCTTTCCTCCCCCCAGTCATGGTTTCCACCTCGGCCGGAGCTCGCTGCCGCCGTCGCGAAGCTCGCCGTCAGTAGCCACCCCGCCTGGCCAATCCAAGCACGCAGTCGTGCTCCGGGCTTTCTCAGGAAGCCGTAGCGCGCCTCAGGCCGTCCGCTCGTGCACCCTAGCCCTCGCGCCCATGCAAGCCACAGCCGCGCTGCCGTGGAACTCGACGCCGTCGACGTTCCCGGCCACCCTAGCATCGCCCGAGGCCACCAACCGACACGCACCCTTGCTCCGGTTCCAACACGCCCAGCCCCGCTTGCTCCTGTCGCCGGAGTTGGCCGGACGGGGAACACCGCCGCCTCTGCTTACGCCGACGAGTAACCGCCGGCCTAATCCAGCCATTAGGCACTAATTGCCAATTAGGTTAGCACCTGAGCCAATGACAGCCGGGCCCCACAGGTTTATTTGACCCACTAACGAAATTATTTGGACTTAATTTGATTCCAGTGGACCCACACGTCAGCATTGACTTTGCTGACGTGGCCTTTGACCGGTCCCACCTGTCATTGACTCGAGCCAGCACTGTGTCACTGACCAGTAGGCCCCACTGTCAGGTTTGACCTGGCCAGCCATAGTTCACCTGATGATGTCACTCTTACGTCATGCTGACGCAGTAAAACCTTTTCTGCATTTTAAATAAATCTAAATGATTTATTTATTTTTAGAAAATATCCAAAACTTTGAAAAATCATAGAAAATAATCTATAACTCAGATTGAAAAGATTTATATATGAAAAATGATCAGAAAAATCCAAAGAATCTGAATCCGGAATTTTCATGCATGTTGGAACAACTTAAGGTTGCTGTTTAGGACAATCCAATTAAATGGCATTTAAGAAATCACATATGGAGTTTGAATTTGAACTCAGGGTTCAAACCAACCCAACCTGTTGCTAGTTGCATTAGCTGAAAACACAGCATATTGACATGTCATGATCATGCATCATATTGTGCATTGCATTGATTGTGTTCTTTCTGTGTTTGCCGGTGGTTGTCCCCTCTCGATAGACGTTGTACCGACGTTGTGCTCGTTGACACCGATGAAAACCCAATGATATCTTCAGAAGTGCCAGGCAAGCAAAATACCCTTGTTCATTCCGATACAATCCCACTCTCTCGCTCCTGCTCTCTTTTACTGCATTAGGACAACAACGATTCAATTGTTACATGTTGCGATAGTTGAACCCCTTTCCTCTGCATGACCTGTCATTGCCACAGTAAATAGATGAAATCCACTAGCATGAGTAGGAGTTGTTTGAGCCCTGATGTGCCTACTCATTCATGCTTATTTGTCATGCCTGCTACTTCTTAGAGTTGAGTCAGGTCTGATTCATCGGGGATGAATTGGAACAGTGATGAACATGTCCTACTGTGTGTGAGCTAAGTGTGTGAACACGATTTGGTAAAGGTAGCGGTGAGAGGCAATGTAGGAGTACATGGTGGGTTGTCTCATTGAAACCATCCTTAGGAACTGAGTTCTGTGTTTGTGATCCATGAAACAGTTACTACCACGCATTGGGCCCGAAACCAATGGACCCTCTCGGCTTCTTGATCACCCTTGTCCTCTGTCCAGGAGTTGCAACTAGTTTCTGGTGTTTATAGGATATGTGTTGGCGGTCGTGCGTAGCGCTGACCCTAGGGGTGGGCTATGATGCGGTAGATACACCATGGCCGGGCATGCCGGGCGCCCATTTGGTGTCTCGGAACCCTGTACACATCGTCCGGGGCCGTATGTGGAAACCTCGGCCGGACTCCCTGTGGATGGAACCTGGATAGGCGATAAACCTGGACTAGAGACTTGAGTGTTTAGGTAGGCTGTGGCCGAGACCCTCGTTGGGCTTCCGCTTGAAGGTTGCCGAGTACACGTCGTGTAAACGGCGGTAAGTGGTGAGAGCGTGTGTGAAGAAGTACACCCCTGCAGGGTTAACATCATCTATTCGAATAGCCGTGTCCGCGGTAATGGACTTCTGGGTTGCCTATAACAATTCATAGACAAGTGAAAGTGGATACTCTAAAACTCGCAAGATAAGTGTGAGTGCTATGGATGGCCTTCTCATAGGGAGACGAGAGCGGATCCATAGTGGTGTATGGAATGGTGAACATGTGGACTCGTGTGCGCCACCTCAAAAGAGTTGCTTGCAGTCATAGTTCAGGTTAGCCACTGAGTCAAAGCTGGCTTGCTGAAGTTAAACTCCACCACCCCCTTTGTTGATACCGGTGCATATGTAGTTAGTTCTGATGTAAGTCTTGCTGGGTACATTTGTACTCACGTTTGCCTATTCTATGTTTTTGCAGAGAGACGTCAGTCTCGCTAGTAGTTCCGTGTGGACTTCGACGTTTAGCTTGATACCTCAGCTACAATGTTGTGCCCTCGGCAGGATCTGGTAGATAGTCAGGCTTCTTAGCCTTTTTCATTTGTAGATGTCTGTACTCAGACATGTTAAGCTTCCGCATGTGCTTGATTTGTATGCTATGATTGTTGGGTCATGAAACCCATGTTTGTAATATCTCGCTCCTCGGAGCCTAATGAATAAATGTTTGAGTCGTAGAGTCTTGTTGTGATGCCATGTTGTATTTACACATGTCGAGCATATTGTGTGTATGATTGAAATGCTTGGTATGTGTGGGATCCGACAATCTAGTTGTTTATCCTTGGCAGCCTCTCTTATGGGGAAATGTAGTCTTGTGCTTCCATGAGCCATAGTAGTCCGCTACAGCCCGGTTCACCGGAGTCCTGTTAGCCCAGCACTACTGCTTAGGACACTTGACTGGCCAGCATGTGTTTCACTTCGTTCCTGTGTCTGTCCCTTCAGGGAAATGTCACGCGGTAACATACGGAGTCCTGCCTAGCCTGCTACAGCCCGGATTTACACGCTGCTGACCGACATGCTGGATGTGATATGGATGCTTTGGGTTCACGACTAGCCATGTCGGCCCGGGTTCTCTGTCATATGGATGCTAGCAACACTATCATATACGTGAGCCAAAAGACGCAAACGGTCCCAGGCCATGGTAAGGCGACACCCGTGGGAATACCGTGCGTGAGGCCGCAAAATGATATGAGGTGTTACCGGCTAGATCGACGTGACTTGGAATCGGGGTCCTGACAAATTCTCAGAGCGTAACCCATTTTGGTTGCCAAAATTGGGAAGCACTTTGCAAAATGTATGGTTTTTATGAGGGTATGATTGTCACCATGGATCTTGGTGATCCTGACATCGAGCAAGACAATATGGACATTTGGGTCCTTGTTGATACGCTTCCGATTCTACCACAATGTGAGTTTCTCAAACATAGTTATTAACTAATTTATATTGTTTATTTCAAAATAGTTGACAGCTTATTTCCATTGACAACTTATTTTGAATCTTCAAAGAATGTGCAGAAGATGGTAGACAAAACCCACTACACTGATGGCTCCGAATTAACTTATAAGGAGAAAAGTCATCTGATTGCTTATTGTACTTATCTTGAGAATTACAATACCTATTATCAAACTCCTCCAAATTATAGTTAATACGTGCCACTAGTGCACGTGTTGAACCACGATAACTTCTATGGAGATACCCTGGTAAGATCTTTTACTATTACGACATCTGTGCATCTTTTGCATACTTCTAAAACTAGTACATCATTGCTAACTACGAAGTTATTACTATGTTTTTCAATAGAAAATCCCGATGGATTGTGTGCCTCATCTGATGTATCAGAATGGTCTCCTTGCAGTTCTGAACATACAGCCAGGTCAATCTAAGGAGCTCACCTGTGCATATCGGATTTCTAAAACCGGTGAACACATGCTAATCAAAGAATGGAAAAAATGTTTGGACATTCGCAAGAATACAACATGGAGAGTCAGGTCAATCTTGGAAGTAACATTAAGCGAAAGGCAAGAATTGGAGACAGGATAATCTCCATTCTCCATAATGGAGAGTCAGGGGCTATCTTGTTTTTTGCTATTTTACCTTAGATAATATAGTAGGTCCTAAGAGAATGTAGTAGGTCCTATGAGGTACAATATGTTTATTATGTGATACAATGTGTTAGAGTTGATGATGAGGAGTACATGTGATTACGACTAGTGACCAATTTGCTATGTGATGTCTCATTGATGAAAACGATGATCTTGCGGAGGTGTTATATGACAATGATGTATTATGATGATAAGTTGTTAATGATATGATGATGATTATATTTATTATATCATTGGGTGAAAGAACTGCGGATTAGTTTCAAGTCGATGGCCATCCACTTGAAACTAGTCCACGGTTCTTTCACCCCGTGATGTAATAACTCATTATGATGTAAAAACAATTTCTAAATTCCTGTTGTATGAAAACTTTTGTAAAGGTGTACGAATACAACATGAAATAAAAAAGAAATAAAATATGAAATAATAGTAGCAGCGCGGGCAGGGAGAAGCGCTACTACTAATTACCAGTAGCGCTCCTCCGGAAAGTCGCTACTACTAAGTCGATTTAGCAGTAGCGTGGGCGGATGCACGCTATTGCTATACGTTAGCTGTAGCACCTTATCAGTAGCGCATCACCCCGCGCTACTGATAGGCCTAAAACCCGCGATGCTGCTAGGCTTTTCCCTAGTAGTGACACTATGACCATGATGATTTAATAGTGTCGGTGGTAATGACTATGATGATTATTAGCTAGTGTTGTTGGTGATGATATGATGCAAGAGTTTTTATATTAATATGATGATGATGTTGATCATGATTATCATGATGATTTGTTATTATGATCATGATTAGTTATTATATCATAGGTGGAAGGAACGCGGATTAGATTCATGTGGATGGGTCAAAAGTGACCAAAAGTTGAATTAGTAGGATCGTCATCCTAATTCAACTTTTGATTCATCCAAATGAATCTAATCCATGTTTCTTCCTCACAATGATATATTAATTCATCATGGACATAATGATATAACAACCTCTTAATTGGTACTGTATCAAAATTTGTATAACGGCGTATAAATGCACTAAAAAAACAGAATAGTGGTAGCGCGAGGCACGAAAAACACTACTACTAGTTAGATTGGCAGTAGCGTTTGTATGGAAAGCACTACCGCTAAGTAGCTATAACAGTAGCGCGGGTTGGAACGCGCTACTGCTAAGTGTTAGTTGTAGCGTCATATCAGTAGCGCGGTACCCCCCGCTACTGATAGCCCTCAGACCCGCGCTACTGCTAGGCCTTTCCCTAATAGTGATGGGTTTATCTCGTGTAGAAGTAAGTAAGCGAGTTCCTCGAGTACTCCACCCATTGAGACGACAGATATATGAGATGCAACTCAAGAATGATGCGATGCCAGGTCAAATCCAAAAATTCAAGATGCTTTGATATGCACTTTTAGCTGTTGTTATGCTTGGCTTCGTTCTTTCAGCCGGATCGGTGGCAGCATTTCTTCTCATAGGATTCATTACATTGATTGTGTTATTAGTCTAGATCAAGTAGTGGTAGAAGTTAAATTCATTGATTATTATCCTTCAACTATTATGTATCTAGGCCAAATTAATGAGATCGATGTTGTTCTAATTGTGAGTGTTTGTCTATATTTTAGTATGTATATATATTTACACAAAATAATTACAAAATTTTCAAAAAATACTAGAATAATAACATTATAAAATTATAAACAGATCATTTATAACAATATAAAACAATGTGTACAAAAAATAACTAAAAAATAAAAATAAGAAATAGAAATGGTGTTGGCCACGTCAGCAAACGCCAGCAAAAACTATGTCAGCCCTCAAATATAATTAACCACCCACACTTCCCCTGTTCCCCACACCCACATCCAAATCGATTCACACCACGCACGTCATCGCCTATGCCGTGACAACGCCCTCGGCCCCATCTCCGTTGCCGCCTCCAATATCGTCGTCAAGGACCCACCCCATATTTGGGCTGAATATAAGGAGTGTCGTCTGGGTTGTTTTTTTACCGGTAACTGATCGCGTCGCCCACCCGGACGTATGACAGGGGTTTGAAGCGTCCTGCTGTAGATGCTCTCATGTCACTGCCAATAACTACTTCATCCATCCAAGGCCCGACAAGTGGTTTTATCCTAGTTGGTAATCTTGCACAGATAAGCAATCGACACAGTGTTTTTGTTCCCTTGCATCATTGCTACTTCTTGAGCTTGCATTGGTTTTTCCCTTAAAGAGGAAAGGGTGATGCAGGAAAGTAGAGATAAGTATTTCCCTCAATTAGAGAACCAAGGTATCAATCCAGTAGGAGACAACACACAAATCACCAATACCTGCACAAACAATCAAACAATTTGCACCCACGCGATAAAGGGGTTGCCAATACCTTCACGGTTACTTGCAAAAGTGCGATCTGATAGAGATAGATGAAACTAAACAAACGATAAAGTAAATATTTTTGGTATTTTTGGTCTATAGATCGGAAAGTAAAATATTGCAAAAATAATAGATCGGAAAGTAAAATTGTAGATTGGAAACTTGTATCATGGAAAATAGACTTGGGGGCCATAGGTTTCACTAGAGGCTTCTCTCATGATAGAAAATAATATGATGGTGAAAAAATTACTGCCGAGCAATTGATAGAAAAAGGCAAAGTTATGACGATATCTAAGGCAATGATCATAAATATAGGCATCACATCCGTGTCAAGTAGACCGAAACGATTCTGCATCTACTACTATTACTCCACACATCGACCGACTCATGCCTGCATCTAGAGTATTAAGTTCATGAAGAACAGATTAATGCATTAAGTAAGATGACATGATGTAGAGGAATTAACTCAAGCAATATGACCAAAATCCCATCTTTTTATCCTCGATAGCAACAATACAATACGTGACTTGCTGCCCCTACTGTCACTGGGAAAGAACACCGCGAGATTGTACCCAAGCTAAGCACTTCTCCCATTGCAAGAAAAACCAATCTAGTTGGCCAAACCATATCGATAATTCGAAGAGAATTACAAAGATATTAAATCATGCATATAAGAATTCAGAGAAGATTCAAATAATATTCATAGATAAGCTGATCATAAATCGACAATTTATCGGATCTCAACAAACACACCACAAAAGAATATTAGATCGGATAGATCTCCAAGAACATCAAGGAGAACATGGTATTGAAAATCAAAGAGAGAGAAGAAGCCATCTAATTAACTACTAGCTATGCACCCGTATGTCTAAGATAAACAACTCACGCTTCATCGGAAGGACAATAGAGTTGACGTAGAAGCCCTCCGTGATCGAATCCCCCTCCGGCAGGGTGCCGAAAAAGGTCCCTAGATGGGATCTCATGGGTACAGAAGGTTGCGGCGGTGGAAAAGTATTTTTGTGGACTCTTCTGGAGGTTTGGGAGTATATGTGAATATACAGGACGAAGAATTGGGTCAGGGGGTGTTGGAGTAGGCCACAAGGCAAGGGGGCGCCCCCCTAGGGCGATCCCCTATGGCTTGTTGTCTACTCCAAGCTCTTTTGACTTGGAGTCCAAGTCTAACAGGTGTCTTCTGGTCCAAGAAAAATCATCGAGAAAGTTTAATTCTGTTTGGTATTCCTTTCCTGCTAAACTCAAAAACAAAGAAAAAATTTAGAAACTGGCACTGGGCTCTAGATTAATAGGTTAGTCCCAAAAAGAATATAAAATAGCATATTAATGCATATAAAACATCCAAAACAGATAATATAATAGCATGGAACAATTAAAAATTATAGATACGTTGGAGACGTATCAATCATGCCCACCACATCTATCCTATAGCTCATCTGGATTAAAGATTAGCTAACCCCCCCC
>NC_041388.1:673976902-673984695 GCF_002162155.2 Triticum dicoccoides | reverse complement strand
CCCTAAAATCTCCCAGATAGCGAGACTCACGACGTGTCCAGGAGGAAAGGTTGGAAGGTGCATGAGGTCGTCGAGGGAAATGCTTAGATCTTCAAGATCAACCCAGCCACCATGGTGTCCGCCGAGCACATCAATCAATTCTTCACTCTATGGATGATTATTAATGATTTCCACCTTGACGACCACATTGAGGATGACATCGTGTGGAAGCTTGCGAAGAGTGGGCACTACTGTGCGGCCTCAGCTTATCGGGCGCAATTCTTGAGAAGAGTCATGTCACCTCTAGACTCCATGGTTTGGAAGGCTTGGGCAATGTCGGAAGTCAATTTTTGTTGCTTGGTTGGTCATCTAAAATAGGATATGGACGACAGATAGATTGCCCAAGTGAGGTTGGTCAAATTATGGTCTTTACCCTCTTTGCAAAAGTGTCCAAGAGACGGGAGCACACTTGCTTTTCAACTGCCAAAGAGTGGCTCCACCTTGACAGCATTGATATATACCTCTTCTTGGTACTTGGACAACTTTGTGGAGCACTGGTGGTCAATGCGGGTGGGAACGGGCGTCCCAAATTCAAAAGCAATGACCTCCCTCACAATGCTCATCAGTTGGACAATTTGAAATGAACGCAATGCTAGAGTCTTCGGGCACAAGAATTGTAACAAACTCTATTCTCTTTTTTTTTTTGCCTCCGTTTCGGAAAAAAAAAAACCGATCTAATCCACCATATTCCACCGATCTATTCGTCGCCGAGCACGAGCAGCATGCACTGTTGCACATGATTATAAGTTTATAACCAGTAGTAGTTGATTGAGCTCGTACGCGCACCAGTTGCTCGGCAGTGCATCGATGACCACGTCGGCAGCTAGGCCGCTGCCGACCGAGACAGTTCCGACAGCTCGAAAACGAAGCGGATCACACAGCCAAGACGCCGGCCGCGCACGCCACGCGTCCACATCACCAGCAAAGCTGCTGGGCCGCACATATATACTCCCGATCCCATCGTAGCTTGCCCGCCGTGGACGGACATCCCCCGCTAAACAGTTTAGTAGGAGTGGTAGAAGAAACGAGATCGATCGACGACCAGCTATAGCAAGCCCGTATGCACAACGCGGATAAGCAAGGCCTCTACACCAAATTCCTTCCGTGACTCGGCCCCGTTGGCTCCTTGCTACAGGCGACGCTCTAAAATCGGCGTCGTCGGTGGGGCGAGAGCGCGTGCCGCCGCGGTCACCGCGCGCCGCTGTTTTCCAGGGCGGAACCAGCCGCGGATCCAGCACGCCGCGCGCAGCTGACACGGTGACACCTCCTCCAATCTGTCCCGGCGCCCGTGAGCCCGAGGTCGCGCATACTCGGCCAGCTTGCGCCGTGCGGTCCCTGTGCCGTGTTCCTCTGTGTGAGGCTGTGAGCTGCCGCTACCCGTGGCGTAGCGGGAGATTCATGAGACCCGGGTCTTGGATCATGCGCGTACGCAAAGCGTCTCCGTTTGGATATTTGCTGTAGTTACTCAAAAAAAGGATATTTGCTGTAGTGCAGCCGCCGGTACTTGCGCACTTGCATTAAATGGTTTGCGCAAGGGACCGACCCGCCATGGCGATATGGATCATCAAGTGCACGGAGAAACGAATAATAATGCATGCGTGCGTGCAGGCCCGATCGACCGCTCAATCGACAAGCTAGCTATTCTGGTCCGTAGTGCGTGCGCGCTGTTTTTGTTTGTCTCCTCCATTCACGAGTCACGATCGATCCGAAAGCTCATCAAGATGATCCAGGACTAGTTAAGTACCCCCTAAATCTCCGAGACAACGAGACCCACACGATCCAGTCCATCTTTCAGGACTCATCACTCACGCAACCGGGCAGCATGATTAACCGATCCATCGAGCTAATATTCGCCCCGGCCGGTTGCGTCCCCAGTGCAGCGATCATCACGGCGGCAGGCCACGCGGCTAGCAAAGCTAGCTAGCTGCTCGCGCAGCTCCAATCAACGGCGAAAACGCCGGCGGCGCACGCAACGTGTCCACAACACATCGATCCCGTCCTAGCTAGTAGCTCTCTCACGGTGGTCCAGCTGGCAAAAACGGCAAAGGAAGCTCTGCCTTTTTCTTTCATTATTAAAAATAAACAAGAACAAGTTTCGTTATTAAACAAGAACAAGATCGCTGATTGGGGCAGTACGTGCGCATTGGCAAGATAATAAAACACCCTTTATCAAAAAAAACGTGCGCATTGGCGCGGCCTAATTTATTGCAAGTAGTCAGCTGGCGTACTATCTTGTTCTTCTAATTTATCGAATCATGGCGGGCGCGCGGATGGGTTTTTATCTGGTTTTGAATTTTTCGGCAAGCGAGGCTCTTTCTATGATTAAATATAAATCAAGAGGGTTTTCTATAAAAGAACATGCCAGGTCAGCCCCTGACTGGCGGGTCTCGCTGGTCAGTTTCTCCGTCATTACGTGTTTATACGCCGTTTAGTCCGTTTTGGAGCGGCTTGCCTAGACTTGGTACTAACTCGTGAAAATTACCAAAAGTGGTATCAATCCACACGTACTGCTTCAATTGTGATACCTCCGTCCAATTAACTTACCCAATTCCTTTCGCTCGGTGATTGGGTGCGAGGCAGGCCAAGATCTCGATCCCGCCGTCGACAGGCCGAAACCAGCATGACGATTATTGAAAAGGCCTCAGAGTTTCTTTTATAAGAAAAAGTGAACGAGAGTTAGTCTTTGGGTTGGTCTCATTTTTTTTATATAATTGAAAAGCCATATACATGCAACCAAAGGTCCCAAAGAGTTAAAATAACGGCGAGATTCCATTCCATTCTCAGGGTAGCTTTGGCCATTTTCTGCCTGACCAACCCGGTGCAGCCAGCCAGGCGTGACCACACCAAAGATCAGTGACTAGCCAGTTGATGCCAAGGAATGATTGTCGCTTGGGTTTGTCACACCGCATTGAACTCCCAGGTTGCTTCCTTCCGTGATCCCCCTCCTGCCCCAGCCCTACACTGCCACTGGACTCTAGCTAGCTGCAAGTTGGCCGTGTCGTGTGGACCTGTTACAGTGCTACTGCTACTGCTAGCTAGCTACTGCCCGTGTTGCTTGCTGGGAGTGGGAGTATAAGCGTCAGGAGTTTACGCAACTTAGCTGGGAGAGAAATTAAGGGAAGCAAGCATATTCTAGAGCTGTGCTATAGTACACCTTACTACACAAGTCTAGAGCTCGGGCGGCATGGATCAGCTTGACGAGCAGTCCTTCCTCGACGAGCTCATGTCGCTGCCCCGGGAGGAGGCGCCGGCGCCGGCTCCGGCTCCGTGGCCGGCGTACCAGGGCAGCGGCATGATGACGACGAGCGACCTCCTCTTCTACGGCGGCGAGGGCGCGGAGGCGAGCAGCGGCACGGACATAGCCGGACCGTTTCTTCAACAGCCCATGGCGCCACCGCAGGCCGCGCCTCCGCACCGGCCGCACGAGGAGTTCAACTTCGACTGCCTCAGCGAAGTGTGCAACCCTTACAGGAGCAGCGCCGGCGTCGTCCCTGGGCCTGGGGTCGTCCACGGTGTCGGCCAGTCGCTTGCTCAGTATCCCCTCCACGACGCCATGGCCGAGAACGGCACGAGTGGCAGCAAGCTGCATCACGGCGGTGGCGGGTCGTCGTCGTCCCCGCCGTTTGTGTTCGCAGGTGTCGCCGGGGAGGGCTCGGAGATGACCAGGGGCGTGTTCTCCGGCGCCCACCCTAGAAGCAAGCTCAACGGCGGCACTACGTCCAAGAACCTCATGGCGGAAAGGCGACGCCGGAAGCGTCTCAATGACCGCCTCTCCATGCTCCGCTCCATCGTGCCCAAGATTACCAAGGTGTGTGTGGCAAATCGCAACTCGCATTTGTCCTGTCTCCTGTGACCTAATTAGTTAATTTCTATCGAGTATCAGTTATCAATGTGACTTGTGGACCATAGTTAACATGTTTAGATCGAATGAATCGATCAATCTGTAGATGGATAGGACCTCGATCCTCGGGGACACCATAGACTACGTGAATGAGCTAACCGAGCGGATCAAAACCCTTGAGGAGGAGATCGGCTCCACGCCGGAGGAGCTGAACCTGCTGAACACCAGGAAGAATTTCTCCGGCGTTAGCAGCGAGGAGATGCCGATGAGGAATTCCACCAAGGTACACACTTCTCTCAGGCAGCTGATCAAATTACAGGATCCAGACATAAATTCTGAACTGATTGTTATCCACACAGTTTGTCATCGAGAAGCAGGTCGACGGCGAAACGAGGATCGACATCTGCTGCGCCACAAGCCCCGGCGTGCTGATCTCGACGGTGAGTGCGCTGGACGTGCTGGGGCTGGAGATCGAGCAGTGCGTTGTAAGCTGCTTCGGCGACTTGGTCATGCAGGCATCCTGCTCACAAGTAAGGAATTATCGTGTGTCTTTTTTTGGAGGAGCAAAATTTTCCATTAATTTCTTGGCCGAGTGTACATGTTTTCTGCACTATTATAATTCAATCATCGATGCATGGTGTCTGTGGTGTATATAGGAGGAAGGGAGGAGCCGAGTGACAAGCACTGACGAGATCAAGCGGGCATTGTTCACGAGTGCAGGCTATGGAGGAAGGTGTCTGTAGATCGAGCTCGTCAATTTATCAAGCATGCAGAAGAAGCTGTTTGTAATTGTAATTTTGTAATCGTCTTTGTGTTCTATGTTTGCATATCTTTGCTTGATTTGTTTTGAAAAATATCTGCATGAATTAATGTAGTAGTGTTTATGTTAAATGTTTTGAATAGTAGTACTATCCAAAGTTCAACTGTTTGTAACCAGATTGTAATAGTTGGGTGTGTGTCCGTGAGTGTAATGCATGCATGTATGTATCAATGTATGGAGTGGAGTATTGGGATTTGGCCGACATGAAAAGATACCAATCTGTTGTTGTATTTGGTTGGGCACTGTTACAGCTTTTTGTTTCCGTGCATGTTTAGCTGTTTCCTGACAACAATTGTTCATCAAGTTTTGTCCTGGGCTATACGAACACAGTGGTCAAGGATTGGGTACACATATGCATGGGCACATATGAACAAGCCCTGACGAGCACCTCTCGTACTGTACACACAGTGGTCCGTTGATTCCTTCCATGTTTGGAGAATTGTGTGGCCGTGCTGTGTGCATTTTACACCACTAGTAACATTCCGAATTGCACATATATTGGGTTGAAACCGTTATTTTATTGTCTTATCAAAAGCGATACAAACTGGAGACAAACATCCACGAGGACGCAACACTAGCCCATTTGTCTCGGTTCCTGGGTCGGTACTAAAGCTCACTATCTTTAGCTACCTAATAGAGAGAAGTGTCCTTTCTTATCTCCGTGCTTGATCGACGCTACGTACTATAGATACTAGTACGCGGGTACGTGCACATCACGTGAAATGTTCAATCCATGGATACAAATTTTCCAAAAGAAGAAAATCAAACACACGGCTCTTGGAAATTCTAACGAATCAACCGTTGTGTTTTGTTTGTACGTAAAGCTATTATGGTAGTTATCACTTATCACTCCTACAGTGGGTGGTTCTGGTGCAAACATAATAAAAATTTGTTAATGACGCATACAGTAAATAGGAATTATTTTATAATTACATTTGTTCTTGGAGGAATAGTATTTTATAGTTGCAAAACTTAGAAGAAAATGCACATGCCAAAAAATTATCAGTCTCAGATATTTGTACCGTGTTATACTCTAATCACAAGGTGACTTAGCTAATATATAACAAATCTGTTATAATATTCTCTAAGAAACGCAATATTCTGGGGTACAAAGTTTGGACACATATAATCCAATCCTGTGATGCATTGTGCACACGTGAAAAGCAATAACTGGCCACACTTGCACCATCCCCTACTAATCGTGTGTAGCCACAGAAAATCCTATGATGCCAAGAAAGAGAAAATAGGAGATGGGAGCACAGGACATTGGAGTGGCTGCCAACTTCTGCTGCACGTACAGAAAATGTCGAAGCATCCAACAATAAACAATTCCGCAGTGTTGAGATTTCTCTAGAGTGAAGTGTGTTTGTGCAGTGAGCACTGTAGGTGCGAATCCTTTCACTTTGGACCATAGGATTGACGTCATCAACAGCCAAAATTGCTTCTTAGGCTTAGGATTCAAAATTCAAAAACTCGTACACTATATAGATAGTATAGATAGAGAGGACTCAACACGCTAGCTAATAAGCAAATGAAGGAAATCATTAAGTACACAAGATCGTCATGAACATATACAGAGAGAAGTCATCGACCTCTTCTTCTCCGAGAGATTGGTCGAACAACAAGTTTTCGTATATCTATCCGACGCTACTAGCTACATATATACAATATAAGATCTCTTACAATTCCCGAACATCTAATGTCAAATTCCACATGGTATTCTCCGGCTTTATTTGTGACGTGGTCAAGAAATAATCCCGCCAATTCCTCTTGAATTGCTCGTATGCGATCTTGTAGTAGGAGTTCATTCCGCATCTGCCACATCTAATTTAAAGAAGGGGGTCAATACATATAAATGAATGAAACTCAACACAAATGATGGTAATGAAATAAAATTGTGAATATTATTGCTTACGCACTTCAAATTGTTTTTTAGATTAGCCCCACTTATTCTCGGCCGTCGCGTTGTAGATGAACTCATAAACGTAGTATCCACAGTAATCATTCCCGGGTTCCTGCCACAAGCACTTTACGAGAAATAGAGGTCAATCAAACTGATAATGAAGCATTATAAATGGTATTGATGAAAGTAGCTAGAATCAATGGGAGATGCGCGGAACTAGCTAGTAGTACTTACTTTCGGGTATGTAAATCGCAACTCCCCCGGCAGTCCCCGAGCTTCTGCGGTGAACTTTTTCGAAACCCTGCCAGACAAAGAAAATAATTACTTGATATCAGGAAATGAACAAAGTTGCCGATATGATGCGATAATGATCGATTGAACTTACTTCTCGAGCATTTTAGTCATGGCCGCATAATCCTCGGGATCTTTTCGTCTCGAGTCTAAGACGGTTACTAGTCTCTGCTCAAGCTTAATCTCTAGGAGAATAAAGTGAAAGCTGCGCACGCATACATAACTCATCAATTACATTACTATAACCTCGAGTAATAAGGGAAACCGAATATGCACAAAACAGTAACACTCACTTGAAGTTGTAAGGAAAGAGTGTTTTCTCTTTGTTTTGATTTTGAAGCAACGGTCGTAGCAAGTTGGCCTCGGTTTCTGTAGCATCATATTTAACCATCCATTCATCTATGAGATTTGTGTTAATGAACCCAATATCATAGATTTATGCTTTTCTGCATTCGCGATCTTCAATCTGCATAATATAGTGAGGATAATTATATATACATGCAATGATAGAGCTAAGCTATATATAGAGACTTAATTACAGAAGTACTATTTACAGACAGTAGCAAGTGACGATTATTTTATCGAGGGCCTTTTGATTGAAAAATTGGAAGAACTCCTCAAATGAAACAGACAACAGATCAATTGCAATGAGGTCGTGCTCCTCTTTAACTCTCACCGTCAAAGTATCCTTCCCAGACTTGCTGCCGGTTTTCATGTACCACTCATGAAATTTTCGCATCATCGTTGTTAGAGGAGGATGACCAGGTTTGACGAGAGGCTTCCCGTACCAGTATTTGAATACGTCCACCTCCATTGTATCAAAATGTGCATCTCGGGCAGGTAATCTGCAGGATTGGTACCGGGCACCATCCTCGGAAGATTAGCGACGATATCGCTAG